>NC_056741.1:1675210183-1675292683 GCF_019279795.1 Protopterus annectens
TTTGTTTATCATTTACATTTTGGTTTAATCATCTGATCATTGTGTTAAACCAATAAAAATCTACTGTTCTGTGAGAGACAGGTGTCTTTATTGACTGAAAATTTCCCATCTAGTAGTTGTACCTTAACAGGTGAATATATTCCATGTGCTAATGTCAAACAACAGGATTTTCCCATGGCAAGTAAGAGGACTTCTATGCTCTAGTTATTTGAGCTTAATAGTACCTGTACCTAGAGCTGATCCAGAAGAGTCCTGAAGATACATGATGACCACTGAAGGACAACTTCTACAGATGGTAACCATTGCTGCTGAGGGAATGGTAGTGTGCCAAGTACATGGCACAACTGAGAAACACTCCTTGCTGAAGCATTTTAACAGTGCCTCCTTGGTAACATTCAAAACAATAGCCAACCAGCACAGGTGGGATTGTTTCAGATGGGCGTACATTTTGGTTGCACATTTCATGTGGGATTCCTTCCATTCATGCATGGATATTACTAGCTGGAACTGTAGTGACATTAACAAGATAAAGAAAAGTTTAATAGGAAGGCAGGGGTCACCTTAGAAATACAGTCTGTGAAAGTTTCATGAATGGGCTCTCTCTAGTGGTAAAACAACAAGGGCTCAATTATTTTACCACAATTCCCCCAAAAAACATTACCTCAAACCACAAGTAATGAAATAGGATTCTCTCTCTACTCTATCTCAACCTCCTACATAAAATCTCTCCTTCTAAAACTTAAACCGTGCTCTCCCTCTGCTGACAATCTACCCCCTCCACTTTCTCACACTAGCAGCTAACACTATTGCCTACTCAGTTTCAATACTTATAATAGATCTATTAGAGAAGCCACTGTACCCAACATCTGGAAGTCTTTCAACATTATTTCCCTTCACAAAGATGGCAATGCCACTGACCCCTCCCACTACAGACCCATTGCTATACTATCCCCACTCTCCAAAATTCTCGAAAAATGCATACATAACCAGATAGTGAAATTCCTCACCCACAATAACCTCCTGACTCCTACCCAGTATGGAGTTTGACCACACCACAGTACCTCTACAGCCCTTCCATGTTTTACTCACACTATTGCTGAAGCTAGAGATAACAACAAACTGGTCTCATGTCTGTGCTTAGAACTTTCAAAAGTGTTTCACATGGTATCATACCCCAAATTACTAAACAAACTGGCTAACTTAAATCTTTCCACCTCAGCCGTCTTTTGGTTCTCCAGCTATCTCACCGACAGACTACAATCAGTCAAATGGCAATCTTTGTGTTCTACTTTTCTACCCACACACACTGGCATACCACAGGGCTCTATCCTGGGACCCCATCTTTTTAACATCTTTACCGGTTACCTCCATTCTCCCTCTATCCACTCTACCCTCATACAATGTGCAGACGACTCTACTCTGATCACATCAACAAACTCAATCTCACAACTTCAGACACGTACACAACAATCTTTCCTTTCAGTTGAAAGCTGGATAAATAAAAATCAGCTTATTTTGAATCCTAAAAATGCAAAACTCCTTCTCTTTCTCCCCAAGGCCAGTGATCACCTTAAGCTTTCCTTCTCCATATCTTCCTTAAATAAAACCATCATTAACATTGAAACTCACAAAAAATTACTAGGAATGACAATTGATGACCAACTGAAATTTGACTTACACATCCAGCAATTGATTAAGGAAACTAATCAAAAACTTGGTCGCCTATATTGCAATAAAAAAATTCTGTCCTTTGATTCTAGACTCTCCCTGGCTCAAGCCTATCTACTTCCTAGTGTCCTCTATGGAGCCCCAGTTCTTAGTAACCTTCAGTCCTGCCTGCTCTCCAAACTGGAACAAGCTTATACTAAAACTGCAAAATTTGCATCTAACGTACCTAATTCCACTCACCATAGCCTTGCCCCTAACAAGCTACACTAGATTGAACTTCCCAGCATATCAAATTATCTGAATTTCATATAACCCACTTCCTTCTCAATAAACCCACTGCTTGTCCCTCCCTCTCCAGTCTAGTCACTTACTATACCCCTTCCCGTACCTTACGCAGTACTGACAAAGTCCTTCTTCAAACTTATAGGTCCAAAATGAACATTGGCAATCTTATATATAAATCCTCAATAACAAAATTCTGGAACAACCTCCCTGTCAGGTTATGTAGCATTACACACATTAACAACTTCAAAAAAGAACTAAAAACATTTCTCCAGAAAACTTGGTTATGCCCCTGCCAGGACCCTACCTAATCTTGATTCTGTCATCTGTCTATCCCATTTCTGAGCAGTAGGTTTTCTGTCTCTGCTCTATTTAGCCAATGCTATTGAATTATATAATCTGTATGGAATGTATCATGCTTAGATCATTATAATTACTTGTTTATTATAATGTTTTCTTTTCCTTTTTTTCATATTTTTACAAAACTGTGCTATCTTATTATATATATATTCTTTGACGTCAGCACTTGTTCAGAACTCATTGTAAGTGCTAAATAAACTACAAATTACTACAGAATTCAACTTTCCTCACTTGTCTAGAGGAAAACAGTTTTTAGTACTTAATAAATAAGCACCTATCCAGGCATGTCTAAGGGTTAGCTCCCGCTGTTTTCTCCTGTCTACCTGATGAATCTGGGCATCTTGGGGCAATGCAGCAGTTGCCTTATGTACACAGACAACCCTCTCCTCCTATCACCCAACACCACAACCTGTGAGAGATGACCTTATATAGCCAACCTGGAAGCAAAGCTCTCTTCACCCAAGACTGTACTAGACAGTCAAGAGGAGAAGGTAAACACTTGCACCACACCACACCACACATCACATAGTCCCTCAAAACCTACACCACCAAAACAGACACATAGAAACACAAAACACACACCTACATTTGTGGAGGCTCTCAATAAAAATCTGCTCAAGCAACAGAGACCTCCAAAGCAGAAATGTAAGCAACTTACACCCCCCAACACAACCCAAATGACACATAGCCCACAAACTCAGTGTGCCACTCAACCACAGCCCATAAGGCATAACAACGTACCCAACACTCTAGTCATAGGTCACTCTATAGTCAGGCACACTGATGTTCCACTTACCAGGCTAAACAAGGATAAAGTTACTGTCAGCTGCCTGTCGGGTGCCAGGATCCACCACATAATGCACGCACTCAGGTCACTCCACAACAAGTACAAATATGACTCTGTCATTGTCCATGTTGATGTGAATGACTTGAGATGTACCTCCCTGGACTACATGAAAAGAGACATGGAGGAGCTCTCCAATCTTGTAGCCCAGGCAGGTATGACCCTAGCCCTGAGTAGCATTCTGCCATCACCCAGAATGATACCACAGTACAAGGACAAAATAATTGACTTCAACAATTGGCTAAGCTTCTGGTGTCATTCTAAGGGGATCCAGTATCTGTCTGCTAGGATGACATGATCGACAGACCACGATGCTTTGCCAGAGATGGCCTGCACCTGTCACCCTTGGTATTCTGGATATTGGCTAAGGCTCTTGCCACCCCTATAGTGCCTTTTTTAGGCAAGGTTCAAATGACAAATTCACCACTGTAACAGGTACATGCAAGCAAAATCTGAGGGTAATGCTACTCAATGCTAGAAGTCTAAACCTCAAAATGCATTCACTCGAGGCACTCCTTAAAATGGAGAACATCGACATCTGTGCAGTGACAGAGACCTGGTTCAAGGCTCCAGAGAGAAACCCTGCATTACCAGGCTATAATTCATACCACACCTTTCGGCCACCTAACCTGATCTGAAACACTAAAGGCAGAGGCGTGTTCATATTCATTAAGGATATCCACACCCCCAGGCTAGTTGCTCAGCATAATGCACCCTAGATTATCCAAGTGCAACTAACTCTGGGCAAGACCACAATCCAAATTTTTACTTGCTACAGATCCCACACCATGCCCCAAGATTCCCACTCCTCATTTCTTGATAGACTAGAAAATATTAGGGTACAACCCAACACCCTAATAATGGACAATTTCAACTACTGAAGAAGTTCGAATGAACGAAACCTAGGTCAATAAAGAACGTAGTGGAACGCTGTGGTGGTTTATTCGTTTGGTTATAGTTTGCCTTGCTGCAAAGTATTAGTTTGGTTTCTGCTTTTTCATCTCCTTATTGGTGTTGCCTCCATCTCGCTTTCCAAATCGCAATTTCAACTACCCCACCATTAACTGGGAAAACTACTCATGTACCAACTCTTTTGCTCAACATTTTGTGGAATTCATAAATTCCAGTGCCTTGGATCAACGTATCCACACCCCCACCAGGGGCAGCAATATCCTAGACCTGGTCATTACCAACATGGGTGACCAGTGTTCCACACCAGAGGTCAATTCCTCATTGGTCAGATCAGATCACAAGCTAATCACCCTAGACATCCACATCCCGCCTCCACCCCCCATTAGGGAAACCACTGTAAAAAATGTCTCCAAAGCCAACGTCACGCTTCTTAAGACAGAAGTGCCAAACTTCATGACACCCATGCAGACGGACAATAGAGGTATGACTGCTGACTCCTACACAAATGTACTTTATAAGCACTTACACGAGTGCATGGATCATGCTATCCCTAACAGAACCAAGATGCTATCCTCCTAAAAAGGAAGCCAATCTGGTGGTCCCCTGCCATAAACAAACTCTACAACAGAAGAAAGAAACTGTTGCAAAAAAGAGTAAAATCCCATGATTGGAAGAACTCCCTGGTCAGCCTCAGTAAGAATCTGAGATCCCTCATAAAATCCTCCAAAGCTAGTTACGAAAACAAAATCATCACTGATTCTAAAGACAACCATAAAGCATTCTATAGCTATTTCAAGAATCTCAATGGCAACACTCAGATCTGCTCTGAGTTACAGCACAATGGCACTAAATATACAGAACCAACTGATATTGCCAACATCCTGGCAGATAGGTTCATTGCTAACTTTACCCCCCTCTCACCCCCTAAAGGGCCCATCTCTATACCGGAATAAAGCAAAGTTCCTGTAATCACGGCTGCACAGGTAAAAAACACACTCTCCAAAGCTAAGAACACAGCATCCATGGGACCTGACAACATCCCAGGCTGCATTCTACATGAACTACAGAATGAACTGACACCCCACATAAGCACCATATTCAATCATAACCTCACCTCAGGCTTTGTGCACGCTGAATGGAGCACAGTGATGGTTATCCCACTCCACAAAGGGGGAACCACCATGGACCCCAGGAACTACCACCCCATTAGCATAACGAGCCTGGTCTGCAAAGCCGTGGAACATATCATCATGGAACTTATAAATAAAGACATTGATAATCTCCAAACTCTGGACCCCATCCAGTTCGGGTTTGTAAAAGGCAGATCATGTCTCCTAAATCTGATAGACTTCTTTGAAGCAGTCACCAAAGCCGTAGACAAGGGTAAGGTGGTTCACACAGCCTATCTAGATATCGCCAAGGCTTTTGACACCATCCCCCACTCTGGAATTACAGACAAAGTTACTAAACTAGATATAAATCACTATGTCACAAGATAGGTTGCTAACTGGCTCACTGACAGAACCCACACTGTGAAATTAGCAGACTCCAAATCTGAGTTCAGACCAGTGACAGGTGGAGTACCACAGGGTTCAGTCCTAGGTCCTCTCCTGTTTGGTATCTACTTTTCTGAAGTACAGGCTAACACAAAAGGTCTTTGGCTAATGAAGTTCACAGATGACTGCAAACTAGGAGCCATAATCAAAACTCCTAACGATGTGGAGATCCTACAAAAGGGCTTCACTGAGACAGATGCCTGGTGTCAAAGCCATGGCCTCAAGCTCAGTTCCAAAAAGTACATTATCATCCCCTTTGGTGAAAACTCTGTACCCATGAGCTACCACATAGGTGGTAGTCTACTTAACACCGAAAGTGTGATAAGAGACCTTGAGACACAGGTGGATATTAGTCTCTCTTTTGATAATCACATCATCACAGTAGTAAGGAAATCCTTCTACATGGCACACCTCATCACAAAAGGTTTCTCATCCAGGAAAAAAGAGGTCATTGTTCCCTTCTACTCATCACTCATTAGACCCATTATAGAATACAACGCCTCTTTTGGTATGTACCTCACAAGACATCTACACCAACTGGAAAAGCTACAGAATACCTCATGAAGAGGATTACCAGCCTCAAACAGATGCCCTATGCAGAACGTCTAAAAAAACTGCAGCTTTACTCCGTCACATATCGCTTAGTCAGAGGCGATCTCTGCCTAACATACAAAGCTATGTCAAACCCAGAACTGTTGGACATGCTCCACTTAAAGAAATCCTAATCCTTCCAAGTTACAGGCTCTAGGGACCTAAACCTTGTCACCACAATAAACAGAACATGCTGGAGGGATAGATTCCTGTCCCAGAAACTTCCCATACTCTGGAACAAACTACCTATCTATGTCAAACAGAGCTCCTCATTAGCACTCTTCAAGAAAATCTTGATGACTGGATGGGAAATAGGAAATTCACCCCGAGATCACCTCTGTGGCTCTGCTTGACAGGGGCACCGGAAAATAATTTTCTTGGGTGGTGAAAGCCAGGGTACATTTTTAGCTAGGCTTATATAGGCCCTAGGGCCAATAGCCTAGTACCTACCTATGAACCTATATTAAGGGAGATTTTTGTTGCTGGTCCTAGTATTGAAGGAGATATTGGACTTGTAGAGAAGCAGAAGGTCCACGATGACCAGGTCTCTAGTAGCTATGTAAGGCAGACAGGTATCTCTCCTCCAAATCCTATAAGACTCTGAATAAAGGGATAGAGTTTCCAGCCTCTCTTGGTAGCTCAAGGACTTTAGGCCTGTGGTCTCTATTATTAGGACCTTTGGGGTATTTCTAATTGTTTGATATGTTTAGTAAAATACATCCCAAAGGGGTATTGTACTGAATAACTGGTCAGATAGAAGCTGAGTGCAAGGAGGTGAGTACCTCATTACACCTTGGTGATATTCCTTTGGCAATTATCTGGGCTAAACAAAAGAAGTTCCTGACAACTGATACCATATGATGATCAAAAGAAATGGACTTAGTTATCAATCCAAGTACTTAGCCCCTGATGATGTTTCTGTTTTGCAGTAGTGTGCTGTCTATACAGTATGATTAGGCAGAGGTGTACAGTGAGGTGAAGTGGGCAGCCACCTCAGGTGCAAACTGAATAGGGTGCATTCGGCTGATCTCTGTCAGTCTTCAGCACATTGCAGGCATTGAATGCTGGCATTGCATTTTTGGTCATAACTGAAGATCTGTAACATTCTTTGTGTGGCATAAACTGAAGCAGCTGCTTGCAATAATTGTACCAAGTAGTTTGCTACAGTTTAAAAGGCAAGAGGACCTTTTGTCTCCTCAATTCCAAACAGAGGAGCATTTTTTACCTCAAGTTAAAGTTGAGGGGAGTGCAAGATCAGGGATGGCACTGGGTGCAAGAATAGCTCACTACACCTCTGTGATGAAGGTGTGGGGTGTGTGTGGGGGGGTGGGTGTCTAGCAAAAGTAATGCTACTACATTTTCTAACATTCAGTTTGAACCTATTTTTAGTACAACAAGAGCTTCTATGATGAGTTCATTCTGTAGCGTTTGGGTGTCACAGGATGACTTAACATCAACCTCCAGTTGGCACCTCAAACTTTGTTTGTCAGAGGTCTTGGCTCTCTGCTTGGAGACTTGAGTAGTAAATAGTAAAAGGAGAGGCTCCAGCACCAAGCCTTGAGAGGCACTGCTGGCCACTTTCAATCTTTCTGATCAGGCACCTGCAACTTCTACTCTGTTGGTTCTGTCTTTCAACCAGTTTGCTATCCTTCTTACTGCATACAAGTCAATTTTTAAAGCATTTAACTTTTGCATGATGCCAACATGGGGAATGTTGTTAAAGGCTTTATACAGGCCAAGATATACTGAGTGTACTGCATGGCCACCATCTACAGTGTATGTGACCCTTTTGAATAAGTTTATCAGGTGGGTCTACTCTTCACAAAGCCAAGTTGTTGTGCATTAAGCCCAACAAGATTCTTGATATCACAGTTTATGTCAACTATAATGTGTACCATGGCTTTGCATTGGAGGATTGTAAGGCTGCTAGGTCTGTAATTGCTACTGATACTATGTACACAACTATGAATAATGGTTGGCTGATGGGAGCTTTATGTGTTAACTCAGAAGATTACCCCTTACACTTTAACAAGCTATGTAACATTGACTTCACCCCTGCATCTCTTTCATAGCTTAAAAACTCTCTTACAAATAGAAACATTCAACTCCAGTTTCAAAACTCACTTTCCCAGCACACCACTGTTTACTTGCATGTACTGCAAGGCTTAGCTGAAGGAGCTTTTCTATTTCCCTTTCCATCAATAATTGTCCCTCTGCATTTGCTATCTCTGTACTTCTTTTAATGTCGATGACTTACACCTTTTATAAGAAAATAGTTTTCTCTATTTTCTACAACCTTTTTTACTGGCTGATGTATTTATAGAATAGTGCTCATGGTTTTCAAACAATACACTTGTAGTCATTTACCATAAAATGACCTCCACAGTCCTTTGGACCATTCCAAAAGCTTCCTCTTGCCCTAAAACTCAGACTTCCCTCCCCAATGTGAGGCTCATCTCCCAAGTAAATTTTGTCCTGGCCCCTACTTTCTTTTTTGAGAACGCATTGACTACATTACCAATAAAGGCCTGAACCAGATAAAAAGTGCTTGCAAACTTATCAGTACTGTTACTTCTGAAGGATGCAAATCAATTGTAAAGAATGTCCCAAGCATACAAAAGGAAAATGTTCTCCTTCTGATCTCTAAGCCCATAATATACCTTCCAGATACTAAAACTTGCTTACTAATTCTCTAGATTCATCTTAATATTAGACCCTAGAATATATGATTTGCACCATACATAACTCTACAGACATTCTCTGATCAGTTAATATGCTACATTTTGTTTTTTCATGTTACTCTACAGTTTACTCAATTCTAACTTTTATCCCCTGTTGCCAACAAACTAACAACCACCTCATACCACTTTAATCTCATGCCATATCAACCTGTTTCTGTGAACTCACTTAGCAAACTATTTTCTCTTGCACGTCTGTCTCTTACTGGTCAGAACTCCTTGACTTCTTTAAAATTAGAATTCGGCTCACCCTGTCTCTCTTCAGACAAAGCCTCCTCATTCTCTCCTTAGAAAAAGGAGTTCAATGTAGGCATTTTTAAGCCTAGACTAATCCAAATATTTCTCTATTATATTCTATTTCCTACTTCCGAGTTCACCACTCTAGTCTTTCCTTTCCTTTCCATTAGTTTAGAACATCTACCCTCTGTAAGTTGTGTACTTTCACTCCCACATAACAGCAACTCCTTTCCTTCACCTGTTAACTTTCTCCTTGTTGGATGTATTCCATATTCAGCATGTGCCCACCTGTTGCATTTAATTATATAGTTACTTTTTACATTAGTCATTTTAATTTTCATTCATAGTTATTCCCACCTTCTAAGTATTGTTTTATGTTCTATGTGTTAAATGTTTTATGAGTATGCCTTGCTTGAGTTTCTTATTTGCCCTCTTTGTTAATATTTCAGTGCATGGCTGGCCACGGTGGTGCAGTGGTTAGCATTGTTACTTTACAGCAAGAGGTTCTCTGGTTCAATCCTCAGCTTAAGTGCCTTCTGTGCGGAGTCTGCATGTCCTCCCTGTGGTTGCATGGGTTTCCTCTGGGTGATCCGGTTTCCTCTCACATTTCAAAGGCATGCTGTAGGTGGATTGGATACTCTAAACTGGCCCTAGACGTGAGTGCGTGTGCCTTCTGTGGAAGGTTAGGCACTGGGCTCGCAATTTGACACCACAAAACTCTACTGCCTGTCATGAGCGGACAGGTGATCTGCTGTGGCGACCCCTAACCGGGAGAAGAAGAAGTTAATATTTCAGTGCATACTGTATATTATCTTTTCCTTCAGAAGATACAAATTCTGTTTCTGTTCTTATGACTCTTTGCCTAGGTCATGGTTGAAATGAGTTTAGAAGGCATCATCAGGAATACAGAGAGGGTTGTGAGGCCTTTGGCAAAAAAGTACAGTGACCTGCAAGGGGTAGGGGATATCAGAAGAGGAATTTAAATAGCTGAACAATGTACTCATATAGGGGCACAAACCAGTAGGGGATTTTGTCAACTATTCAGACACTTTGTAAGGAAGCGACAGAAGGAAATTGGAGATTTTCTGACAATGGGACAGATAAAATGATGTGCAAGGAATATAAGAGGATGTACATGTAGAACAGTGCAGTGTATTGTAGGAAAGGCACACAGGCCATATGCGCAGGTATAAAAACATAGTATGATTGAAGATATTGAAGATAAGGTAGCCATATAGTAAAGCAGAATAAGGTCATGGCATGCTAGAAGGCTTCCTCTGGGTTTCATTCCATCATTGTACAAACTGTTTAACTATTTCACTTAAGCAGAACAACGCCTGCTGTTGACTTCTGAAAACAGACACTAGTGCCTAATAGGTTACCGTGGGTTAAAAAAGTAAATTCTATGTCGGTGCTGTCCATTTTTCCTGGCACAATCACATTGATACAACCACACAGTGACAGTAAAACATGCACACTCACAGACACCTGTACATTCATGACACAGACACATATATTGTCTCACACACACGCACATACACACACACACACACACACACACACACACACACACACACACACACACACACACACACACACACGCACGCACACACACACACACACACACACACACACACACACACACACACACACACACACACACATACACACACACACACACACACATGAGCAAGCACACAGAAACTCACAATTACACCTCCCACACATAGACACACATTCAAACACACAAAGACACACACACACATGCGTGCATGCACAGACAGATGGAGACACACACACACACACACACACACACACACACACACACACACACACACACACACACACACACACACACACACACACACACCATACATTACTTGTCAAAGTAGTTGATAATTTCTGCACTGGTGGTAGAATAGCTTAAGTGCATGAATTTAATGTCAAGGTGACCTTTACCTCAATGTATTGGATGGTGTGAGCCAGGACTACACTTTCACAGGGTTTTCCCTTTTCTTCATTGTGGTACAACTTAGAGATTTTCAGCTCAAAGTTGTCAGTACTTAATTTCTGATAAACATTGAGCCAAAAAATGATTGTGAATGGCTTTTAGGTAAACCCATACTTCTGCATACCCTATTGTGTAACTCCATTATATCGTCTTGCATTCATTTGTAACCAATGTTTTTATATTATGTCTAATTTGTTATAATTATTTAAACTGCAGAAGTTTTTTTGTTTTATTTTTGAAGATCGTAAGATGTTTTATAATAATTTAGAGATTTTCTCCATGGGTCTCCACTGAAAATGGGCTTCTACCCAGTCAAACTTTCCTGTATACAGCTCAGCAAGCTCCTGCCTGGTGCCCAGCAGAGTTCTACAGCAGCAGAGAGACAAAAGAGAGACTTTGGAGTAATTAAGTATAATTTTTCTGCATTTTCTTGCTGTCTTTAGCTAATTCTGCTTAAAATGCTGATTTTCTACAGTTTCTGTGATTTAAAAAGCTTGTTTCAGCTACATATTGTACTTATTTTACTGCCTGCACTTTAACAAAGTAATTTTTGTGTTTAAATTACCTGTTTAACTGTTTTATTTTCTGAAAAAAACAAACAAAAAAATACTTGTTTCCCGCCTTTCTAAGCTAGTATAGTCCAGTTTTCAGGTTAGTGCTGAATTCAGGGCTGTGTTAGAAGTTTCTGTGTTTGCCCATACCTTACTTGGATAGAAGGAAGTTTCTCTGTTCACTGTGAGAGAGGGAGCTTTGAGTAGCCTATCTGTCCCTGGAGGGGTGGTTTCAGCCCAGAAATTAAGAGTTTATTGACCATTTTGGGCTAATTTCTGTCTCTTTCATTTCCCTGTTATAAAAGCTGCATTTGCGCGGTTTTGTGCTGTGGGCAGCGCTGGTTAGCTGGGGTATAACTATTCCCGGCTCCACAAAGTCTACTCTTCAATTTTTCCCTTGGAACTAGACACACTTTCAACTTAAGCACTCAAACTATTCACTTCTCATCCTGGCACTTGCTCAAAATTCATAGCAAGCATTAATAAAACTTAGCACTAGACCCCCCCTTTACTGTAGAGCAGGACAAGGCTCTGTATTCGACCTTACCAGCCAATCAGTAAAACATTTCACTGTACCTATCCAGGCATGTACAAAGGGCAGTTTCAGGTGTACTCTCCGGTCCAACTGGTGAATCTGGGCATTTTGAGGCAATGCTACAATTGCCTCATGTACACAGACAACCCTCTCCTCCTTCCACCAAACACTAATACATGCGAGAGATGCAATTATACAGCCAAACTGGAGGCTAACCTCTCTAAACCCAAGACTGGACCAGGCAGTCAAGAGGAGAAGGGAATTACTTGCATCACACCAACAGTCTCACATAGACCTATGAAACCAGCACCAGCAAAAAACACACATAAATACACAAAAACATACTTGGAGGCTCTAAATAAAAATCTGCAAAAGCAACAGAGACCTCCAAAGCAGACAGCCAAGCAACCTCCATCCCCCAGCACAAACCATGAAAAACATACTTCACAAAACCAGTGTGACACACAACCACAGCCCTTAAGGCAAAATAACATACCCAACACACTAGTAATAGGTGACTCTATAGTCAGGCACACTGATGTCCCACTCACTAGGCTGAACAAGGTGAAGGTTACTGTTAGCTGCCTGTCAGGTGCCAGGATCTGCCACATAACACAAGCACTCAGGTCACTCCAGAACAAATACAAATATGACTCTGTCATTGTCCATGTTGGTGTGAATGACCTGAGCCGTACCTCCCTGGACTACATGAAAAGAGATATGGAGGAGATCTCTGATCATGTAGCCCAGGCCAGTATGACCCTGACCCTGAGTAGCTTCCTGCCCTCACGAGGAATGAGACTACGGTATAGAGAAGAAAATTATCAATTTCAATAATTGGCTAAGCTTCTGTTGTCATTCAAAGGGGATCCAGTGTCTGTCAGCCTGGAATGACATGCTCGACAAGCCACCCTGCTTCGCTAGAGATGGCTTGCACCTGTCACCCTTAGGCTTTTGAATACTGGCCAAGGCTCTTGTGCCTTTTTTAGGCAACATTCAAAAGACAAACCCACCACTGTAAAAAGCACAAGTAACAAAAAAACTGAGGGTAATGCTACTCAATGCCAGAAGTCTAAACCTGAAAATGCACGCACTCGAGGCACTCCTCAGTATGGAGAAAATCGATATATGTGCAATAACAGAAACCTGGTTTAAGGCTCCAGAGAGCACCCCAGAACTACCAGGCTACAACTCTTACCATACATTTCGGCCACAAAACCCAGACCAAAATACAAAAGGTGGGGGAGTATCCATATTCATCAATGATACCCACACCTCCAGGTTAGTGGCACAGCACGATGGTTCAGAGATCATCCACGTGCAACTAACAATGGGCAAAACTGCTATTCAAATTATAGCTTGCTACAGATCACCCACTATGTCCCAGGACCCCCACTCCACATTCCTGGAAACACTGGAAAACATAAAGGTCCTGCCAAACACCCTGTTATTGGGTGATTCCAATTAATACAAACATTAACAGGGAGAACTACTCAAGTACAAACTCCCTTGCCCAACATTTCCTCGAATTTATAAACTCAAATGCCCTAGATCAACTGGTCAACACCCCACCAAAGGTGACAACATATTGGACCTGGTCATCACCAATATGGGCGATCGGTGTTCCACACCGGAGGTCAAACCCTCACTGGTTAGATCTGACCATAAACTCATCACTCTGGATATCCACATTCCGCCACCACCCCCGGGCAAAGAAACCACCTTGAAAAACTTTTCAAAAGCAAACTTCACATTACTTAAGACCGAGGTGGGAAGTTTCAAAGCCCCCATGCTAAAGGATAATGCTGTCCAAGATGCAAAATTATTTTCTAATGCACTCTACAGGCACCTACAAGAATGCATGGATCATGCTATCCCAAATAAAACCAAGACTCACTCCTCCAAGAAAAAGAAACCAGTCTGGTGGACCCCTGCCATAAACAAGCTATACAATAGAAGGAGGAAACTAGCACTGAAAAGAGTAAAATCCCAAGAAGGGAAGACATCCCTGATCAGTATCAGCAAGAAACTACATTCCCTCATAAAATCATCCAAGGCTAGCTTCGAAATAAAAATTGCCATGGACTTCAAAGATAACCACAAGGCATTCTTTAGCTATGTCAAGAATCTAAGTGGCAATTCTCAGATCTGCTTGGAGTTAGTGCAGAATGGCAAAAAATACACTGAACCGACCGATATAGCCAACATCCTGGCAGACAGGTTCAGTGCAAACTTCACCCCCCCTCTCACCCCCAAAAGGACCCATAACTATACCAGAAGAATGTAGTGCTCCTGAAATCACAGACACTCAGGGTAAAACAGCCCTCTCTAAAGCCAAAAACACTGCATCAGTGGGACCGGATGGTGTCCCAGGCTACGTCCTACACAAGCTCAAAGATGAACTAACCCCTCTCCTAAACACACTGTTTAAACTCAGCCTCTCCACAGGCTACGTGCCCACAGAATGGTGCACAGCAATGGTTATTCCGCTCCACAAAGGTGGAGCCACAACGGACTCAGGGAACTATCACCATATAAGCCTGACTAGCTTGGTCTGCAAAGCTATGGAGTGCATCATCACGAATCTCTTTAACAGAGACATTGGAAAACTCCAAACGCTGGACTCTACCCATTTCGGCTTTGTTAATGGCAGAGCATGCCTCCTAAACCTGGTGGACTTCTTTGCGACAGTTACCAAGGCTATAGACGAGGGAAAGGTGGTCCACAGAGCCTACCTAGACCTTGCAAAGGCCTTCGACACCATTCCCCACTTAGGTATTATAGACAAGCTCACCAGCCTGAACATAAACCCCTATGTCATGAGATGGGTTGCCAATTGGCTCACAGACAGAACCCACATGGTAAGAGTTGCAGGAGCTAGATCTGACTCTAAACTGGTTACAAGTGGCATTCCCCAGGGCTCAGTCCTAGGACCCCTCCTGTTCAGCATATACTTCTCAGAGGTACAGGCAAGCACAGGAGGACTATGGCTGACCAAGTTCACAGACGACTACAAACTAGTGGCTATAATTGACTCTCTGGCTGACACAGACATCCTCCAAAAGGGTCTCACTGAGACAGATACCTGGTGTCAAAACCATGGCCTTAAGCTAAATGCCAAAAAGTGCATAGTCAAAAATTTAAAGTACTTCTGAAAGAAGACCTTACCAGTCTTGGCTATGCTCCTGCACATTACCTGGCTAATTATCCCACCAAACCTTCACCAACCTCTGATTACCAATGGTAGCTCTTCTTACCAGAGCTAGGCCAATGTTCTTATATACACCAAATCCTTCTCTCCTGCTTCTCTCACTACCTATTTGCTACATTAAGTATGTCTTTTTTTAAACTAACAGTCTTGCTAAATCGATAAAGCAAAAATTATTTGTGATCTGTCTACTCCTAATTGTGCATTCTCTATTATAGTGTGTATATGTACTGTACTGTACTGTAGGTTGTGTAACTCTCACCATGTATATTTACTCTTCTGTATCCAATCATTGTTGAACTATATATATGTATATATATATATATATATATATATATATATATATATATATTCTACTGTATTCTATCAATATTTTGTGCAGGGTTTCTCCCCGAGTCTCCTCTGAAAATGGGCTCCTGGCCCAATGGGACATTACCGTTATACACATGTAAAATAAATAAATAAATAAAGTGTCTAACATAAACAATGTATGCTGTATTGTAATCAACATATCAGATTTGTCTGACATACAAGGCCATGTTCAACCCAGAATTGATGGAAATGCTCCACCTAAAGAAAAACATATCACTTCGAGCCACACACTCCAGGGATCTAAACCTCACCACAACAATAAATAGGACGTGCTGGAGGGATCGATTCCTGTCCCAGAGATTTCCCATGCTCTGGAACAAGATTCCAATCTACATTAAGCAGAGCTCCTCGCTAGCCCTCTTCAAGAAAAACCTTGATGAGTGGATGGGAAACAGAAAGTTTACCTCAGGGATCACTTCAATGGCTCTGCTGGACAGAGGCACAGGGAACTAATCTAAGGGGGTGGCGAAAGCCAACAAATTCTGGCTAGGCTTATAAATGCCTTTGGGCAGATAGCCTAGTACCTACCTATGAACCTATGCTAATCAAATGTCAATAAATAAATAAAATAAATAAATAAATAAATACCTAGTCTTATAATCTACCTCTGCTTCAACAGCCTTTCTAGATAATTGTTTTATGAGTTTAGAATACCACCTTTGCCTCAGAAATATGCATATGGTTTGTTTATTGTTTATTTACATTTGTTAACTGGAAAGTTCCAACTTGGCAGTACTCATTTACATCACAGACCCAAGGGGAAAAGCTTTCCCCTTGAAAAGACTCTGTTCAGCTGGTCTTTCCTTTCTTTGTTGCACTGGACCTTTAGTGTTCATTGGTCGTTTTTTGTAGTAGGCCTTGTAATAATTTATTTGCTCTCTTGTGTGTAGCCTTGGTCCTCTGCCCTTCAGAAGATTCAGTTTATAGGCATGCACTAGATGCCAATGGATATCTTTTTAAAATTACTCTCAAAACCTCTTAGGACAGGCATTGCATCACCAAGAGTTATGTAATTGTATCATAAAGAATTGTATTAATTAAACTTTTTTTTTTATTTAAGAGTGCGTATGCAGAATTTATATCATGGTTTTAATGGTTCTGGTACTCAGCATTTACATTGTTAGTATGTTTCTTGCTGTCTTTTATAATTCAACAGACTGTTGAAAATTCGACTAAAATCACAGCTAGATAGCTTAAGAAGATGCTTCTACTACCAACACTGAAATGAAGCCTTAGTCATACAACTGAATGCTCTAGCAGAAGCCTGGGTACCACAATCATGTTAATGAATTTGCTGAACACGAACATCAGTCTGTGAATTTTAATGTTTTCTTTCTGCCTTATGTGGCCTGCAGGCTTTATTAGTTTCAAACTACTCAAATGCCAATTTAGGACTTCCGTACTTAATAGAGTGGAAAAAGGAACAAAATTATCTTAATGAACCTGTATTCTAGGAGTTTTTATTACAGCCTGTGGGCATTTAATTTTCTGCCTAAATTTACTGATCAAACTCTGTACACAATGATGATTATTTAATACATTAGCCATGTGATTTTCAAAAGGAAGAGTACGTCTCTGTTTCCATTACTGACACTACAGCAATCACTGGAGGGGATATAAATAATGTTGACAATAACAGACATTTTGTATTTTGATATATCTATATATATATATATATATATATATATATATATATATATATACATATATATATATATATATATATATATATATATATATATATATATATATATGTATCCAGAGAGAGAGAGAGCATGCGAGGGAGAGAGAGAGAGAGAGAGAGCAAGAGAGACATTTTATACTACAAAAAATACTCCTGAAAAATAGTTATTAGTTTTGTAATGCATATTGCATACATGCTATGTATAACACATTGGTTTTAAGTAAGGCCATAAGCAGTTGAAAGTTTGTACTGTATTTCTTACTCTGATAACCCAAATTTTCTCAGTAATTATATAGAAAAGTCTTATCACAAGGAAACAAATCTGTTTACAGCTGCACAAGGAAATTATAACTGGTTTTAGGGAGTGTACTTTCATTACTGATAATGAACTAAGATCTCTGTTAATGCATAATGGTGATATATTCAAGCAAATGACAGATAGCTGGGCTGCTGGGATGCTTTAGCTGCAAATATGTTTCAACTCGATAGACACTAATGTGAACTCTGTTTAATTTTTCTTAGCCTTTGTAATACTGGATAAATAATGATGTGTCTCAGTAGGTAACACATTTACTTTTGTTAGCCGGTAGAGCCAAAGGCTATGAGTTCTTACCCAACACTAGTCTCTTAGAGTCATATTCCTTTGCTGAGAGTGCAGTTCAGTGCGATGGGTACTAAACTCTTATACCGAGAAATAAATCTGAGGTGCTTTCTACCCGAACTGGAAGAAGCTCAGGAATTAATTTAGAAAGCCGAAAAGGATCAATTAGAACATGCTAAAAGAAAAGTAGGGGGATTTCCTTGGGAACTTGGCCAAATTTTCATTAGTCTATATAAATGACATTTCAAATGTCCTTTCAAAACCGGTCATATGCCTAGTGGTTGCTACCTTCTTCTCCTTTTTCCGGTTAGGGGTTGCCGCAGACGAGGAACGGACAGCAGCACGAATGGCAGCGGAGCTTTACTGCATCGAGTTGCTAGCCCAGCACCCTACCTTCCACAGAAGGCACACACTCACACCTGGGGCCAATTTAGAGTGTCCAATCCAACTACAGCATGTCTTTGGGATGTGGGAGGAAACTGGAGCACCCAGAGGAAACCCACATGACCGCAAGGAGGACATGCAGACTCCACACAGAAGGGACCCCAGTCAAGAATCAAGCCAGAGAAGCTCTTGCTGTGAGATAACAACACTAACTGCTGCACCATCCCGGCTACCCCTGGGGGTTGCTACCTATTGCTAAAAATGAAATAAATTACTGAAATAAGCAAACATTGTTTGATGACATAAGGATAATATAATGAATGTTCTCTGTCCCTCATTTCCTTTGTTTCATTTTAATTCATTTGATACACTTTGTGCACTAGCAATTAGACTTGTATTCAAATTTATATACATTTTCAAAGTTAAAGATGTAACAAACTGTATTATCACAGGAAAATAGTATGTGCAATGATGCATCATCTATATATTGTCTTTCTGAGATTATAGATCATTTTGTTGAACCATTAGGCGGTTTAGGCACAGTAAAAGGCCTCCTGCATGGTCAGACTTGTACTAATGCCTTATTGTATCTGCCACCTGGTGTCAGCTTCCAGTAGCTGAAGAAATTACTGCTAGACCTTAATTCTTTTATAGGAGAATTATGAGTAATTATTGGCAACCTGCACATTTTTTGAATGACTCATCAAAATTATTAGCTAAGAAATTCAACATCAAAGCTCTTTAAGACACAGTTTTAATTCATAGATGATTGCTAAGATAACAACCCTAGGGGCCTTTTTATGCCTGTGTTTCTTCCTAAGGTGAGAATCAAACTGTGTATCTTGTGTCTGGGAGGTAAAATCAAACTGTGTATCTTGTGTCTGGGAGGTAAAATCAAACTGTGAATCTTGTGTCTGGGAGGTAAACAGTTCACCCATTATCAAGGCTTTGCAACCATAACTGCAGTCAATGCTAGCACCGTTTGCTCTACTGGAAGAAGCTAAAGGACATTATCCATTACACGCATTTTAATTCCCTGGACTGTGCCCTGTTATTACAACTGGCCTGATGAAAAATGATAAGGAGATACAACTCTTGCTGATCTCAATGGGAAGATCTCAATGAAGATGGTAAGGTGACAGCAAAAGAAAGACTTCTACCAGATCTTCAAGGCAGAAGATCAAAGTATTCTGTGGGACATCAATAGAATTGCTGATAAGGCAAATGGAGGAACATCAACTTTATGCTGCCAAAACATGGCATATGAACTTCTTTTAAACTACAATTGCTATTTTTGCTCCAGTTTCTTAAAGCCTCTCTTTCCTTTGTGTTTTTTTAAAGCACCCCCTTCTTGTTATTAAAGAATTTGTTGTCAGTACCTCCCTGTGGATTCACTGCATTGTATGGGTAAACTGGTATGATCTTCAGAACTGCGTAGATAAATTATATATTCTGGGAATAAAATCAGAACCTGTAAATGGCTTTTACTGATGCAACAATTAATTTTTTTTCTATTAAAAAATCATGAAAGTTTGTGGAAGGTCCTGCCATGCAATGTTCCTTAAACTAAGCAATGATATTTTCCATTACCAGAAGGCCTACGGTATTTTCTTCATGGATACAGACACTCTTCAACTAAACTAGGGTAAAGTAAGTAAATACGTTTTTTCATTGTTGGTTTACTATCCATATCTCTAGCAGGCATCATGTACTTCAACAGAAACAGTTTCTATCTAGATATGACAATCAATGTTGTTGTTCTTCTTTCAGCTTTTCCCGGTTAGGGGTTGCCACAGTGGAACTCCGGTCCGCTAATGATTGGCAGTAGATTTTTACGGTGCCGAGGTGCCAGCTCAATGCCCAACCTTCAACGAAGGCATGCTCATTCACGCATGTCTTCCGAATGCCGCTTGACTGTGGGGAGGACATGCAGACTCCACACAGAAGGCTCTCCAGCCAAGAATCGAATGGGAGAACCTCTTGCTGTGAGGCGACAATGCTACCACTGCACCACCGTGGCTCCAGATATGACAATCAATACAGGATAGATAAAAATCTCTTCGCTCTTGTATATCTGCATTCAAAGACAAACATTTGCAATGATCTCATCCATCATTAACTAGCCTCCAATACTCTAAACTCTATGCCATAATTGCACATAACAGAACTGAATACTATATAATGTTGTATTCCCTTGCAAATATATATCAGAATCTATGTGTTTCACTCTGTATCACGAATATCTTGTTGTTCTGCTCTGTTAACCTATCTGAAAGCCTTTCCTTGGATTCTTTTGAATTCGCCACTGAGGGTGACATTGTGGAGTCAGCTAAGGGCTTTCCTAAGTTTGATACTCACCTTTTCCTAATACTGAACTGTACTAATACTGTTGGCTGTTTTTCAGTCTGTCCTCACTGACTAGAACCTGTGAAAAATCACTGTCACTCTACTCTGTATCATACAGATTGCTCAGAGGTGACCTGTGTCTCACCTACAAGGCAATATCAGACCCTGCTCTACTATAGAGGATCCATATCCGTAAGTCTAACTCTTTGCATAGTACCAGATTGAAAGGCTTAAATCTAATATGTGACATTAACAAAACCTGCTGGAGAGACAAGTTTGTCTCCCAAAGGCTACTCCATCTCTGAAATAGACTCTCCATACACGTCAAACAAAGTACGTCGCTGACCCTCTTCAAGCAAAACCTCGATGAGTGGATGGGCAACCACAAATTTGTCCAAGGGGTTCCACCTGTGTCCCTCATTGACAGGTGTGACAGGTGCTGATTGAGGTTTCTCTTTTGGGGATAAAATCTTGGCTAGGCTTGCAAGGGCCCCAGAGTCATTAGCCTAGTAATCTCCTATGATTATATGATAATAATATCAAGGTCTGGGTATATCGTTAACATTCCTGCACTTTTTACAGAAGTGAATCATGGCTAATTAATAATATCATCTGAAATGATGAGTGAATAACTCAAATTATATGGAGGGGGACTGGAAACACATACATTCTTCAAAGGACAATGTCAACAGGACTGGACAGTTCTGGGGAGTCATTAATGGCCTACAGTATCTCATTAAAGGCCGTGATAAAAAGAGCATGTTAGCAAAAAGCAGTGTTTTGTATTTTATAGACACATTAGCCACAATGAGGAAAGATCTCATTACTGGGTAATTTGCATGTCTCTGAGTTACAGTTAACTACCATGAAGTGCAGTCAAACACCTCCTGTGGTAGTTAACTGCATCAGCTGCATTATGAATGACAGGAATTCTTTTCCCTTTAGTTACTTTTCACACACACACACACACACACACACACACACACACACACACACACACACACACATATATATATATATATATATATATATATATATATATATGGATTTAGGACTGTTGAACGAAAGTTCAACAGTCCGAATCCAACTTACCCGAACACACTTTAACGAAATTGCTTTTACCGAAAAACCACTTTCATTAAAGCACGTTAAAAACAAAACATTAAAAAAGAATAAAAAAGCGTATATGCAGGGGCAAGCCCCCCAGCACTCCCCATGTGGGGGGCTGTGCCCCCCACACCCCCCTACTTTATTATTCTCACTCCGAGATCACACTACAGTGGGCAAAAGGGAAAAATTCCTTTAACCGCACCATAGTACAATCTCCGCAATAGTCACTCCCCCACAACTCTCTCTACCTCCAGGCATACTTACACGAAAGTGCTTCTTCGGTGAAAAGCACTTTTGCATAAGTATGCACGGCCATTTCAGATTTGGTGAAATGGTCGTTCACTCATTAGTCCCAGACCCATATATATATATATATATATATATATATATATATATATATATATATATATATATATATATATACATATATATATATATATATATATATATATACAGTAGAGAGTAGATTATCCGAACATTGATTATCAGAAACATCAATTATCAAAACTAGGAAAAATCATCGAGTCTGAATATGTAAACATTATACATATTTGCTTGAGTATGTTTTTTGAGCTTGTAGCCAGGTCGTGTGTAAAAAATATTCTTTATTGTCCATGGATTAGATGCTTTTTATCCAGTTCAGTTATATGTTTGATTATCCGAACAATTTGATTATCCGAACTACCCTAGGTCCCAATTAGTTTGGATAATTGACTCTCTACTGTATATACATATATAAATAAATAAATATATATATATATATATATATATATATATATATATATATATATATATATATATATATATATATATATATAGATAGATATAAACCCCTACCTCACCTAACCCTCGTCATCCTTCATGCTATCTGCTTGACAGATGCACACTCCCACATGGAGCACCTTACAGGCACTAAACACATTCATCCTATTCCTACCATACTGCTGCAGAGAAAAATGCATGTAAAGAGTGCTTACACACCCAGTACATAACTTTTCCACAATAGCTGACCATGGCCACAACTGCAAAGTGCATGGAATGGCTGTGCTAATCTAAACGGCTGAGTGATTCTGTGAATTGCTTTGCACATAGATGCCTTCTCTGAGACAGTTCTGGGGGGAAACAGCATATGGCAAATTATTATGTTCCTCTCCCTCAGTGTGCCTCATTGCCATATAGAATGGCCATGGAGACAGCCTAATGAGATGCTGTATGTCTTCGTACTAAAGCATTGTGTTAGGGATGTCTTTGAATTTGAAAAGGTAACTGCAAGCTGTACACATTCTGTACACTTTGCAGTAACCTTTATGAATTTGGCCCACTTTCTTCTCACGTGTGACTTTTAAGTTATAAAATAGGTTTCATACTTCTGACTCAGTGATATGCATAGATCCCACGGTGATCAAACAGAAACTACAGGACATGGCTAGAAATGGATTTCTGAGCCAGCTCAAAAGAGACAATCAATGAACCATGACCGAGATCATCCCTGATGGGACTGAACATGCTATTTTGTTATTACACACAGATTATAGGCCATATGTTTATCTTTTGTGTTTAAGATGATCTCTTAGATGATCTCTTAGGACCACCAGCTTTGTTTTAAACTTACAAGATGGAAGATAGGCATAAAAGTTGTTGTGTCTTTCGGCTTTCCCGGTAAGGGGTCGCCACAGCGGAACTCCAGTCTGCTAATGATTGGCAGTAGATTTTTATGTGTCGAGTTGCCGGCCCTGACACACAACCTTCAACGAAGGTACGCCCATTTACGCATGTCTCTACACAGAAGATGCTGTAGCTGAGAATCGAACAGGACAAGGTCTTACTGTGAGGTGACAATGCTACCGCAGCACCACCACCGCATTAAACAAATCTAAATATTGTGTTATCAGCTTCACAGAAATGTATAACATTACTGGCTTTGAGCTTTACTACAAAAAATACAAATATGTGCATATTCTTTTTAAATTGTATTTGTTGTTATTCTTTCTCTTTGTTAATATAAATTGATATGACCTTGTTTTTCTTGTTAATTTATTTTGTATTAATATGTTTAAAGATTAAAAGGTTATCTGCAGTGTACAAGTATTGCACCCTGATTGAATGTGAAATGAATTCATGTTATTCTAACTTTTACTAAACTATCATGGTGATGACTTCCACCCACATGTACATGAACCTTTTCTACACTAAGCTCTGCTGAAAATGTGCCCTGCTCAGTTACTTGCTTCCACTAGCCAAAATGTAATGAATGCATGCATGAATACATACATACATACATACATACATATATGCATGCAGCAAGCAAGCAAGAGAGAAAGCAAACAAACGAAGAAATAAGTAAAATGCCATTGGAATCAGTAACACAAGCTCCTAGACAATGCTAAACTGTGTACTTGCCTTATATGAAGTATGTGGATGAAAGCTGACATATTATAGAAACTTTGAAATAAATTCCTTTTTTAGATGAGGCACAAGGTAGAACTTATCAGACAAAACAAATGCATTATGGGTGAATGATAAATTTAGTTTTAACAAAAATTTGAAAATAAAACGTATATTATTACATAAACTGAGAAATAAACATGTGAAGAGTGTTTACAAGCAGCTGTTGGTATGTTTCAGAGCCAGAAGATATACAACTATAAAAAATTATATTTATAATTGTCCTTTTGGACAAATCTGATATGTTGATTACAATACAGCATACATTGTTTATGTTAGACACTTTATTTATTTATTTATTTTACATGTGTATAACGGTAATGTCCCATTGGGCCAGGAGCCCATTTTCAGAGGAGACTCGGGGAGAAACCCTCCACAAAATATTGATAGAATACAGTAGAATATATATATATATATATATATATATATATATATATATATATATATATATATATATATAGTTCAACAATGATTGGATACAAAAGAGTAAATATACATGGTGAGAGTTACACAACCTACAGTACAGTACAGTACATATACACACTATAACAGAGAATGCACAATTAGGAGTAGACAGATCACAAATAATTTTTGCTTTATCGATTTAGCAAGGCTGTTAGATTAAAAAAAGACATACTTAATGTAGCAAATAGGTAGTGAGAGAAACAGGAGAGAAGGATTTGGTGTATATAAGAACGTTGGCCTAGCTCTGGTAAGAAGAGCTACCATTGGTAATCAGAGGTTGGTGAAGGTTTGCTGGGATAATTAGCCAGGTAATGTGCAGGAGCATAGCCAAGATTGGTAAGGTCTTCTTTCAGAAGTAGTTTAAATTTGTGACTGCTTGTGTTGTTTAGGATGTGTTGGAGTATATAGTTCCAGGTTTTAGACACTTTATTGGAGTATAGGGAGTCTCCATAGGTGTTGTTGGATTTAGTTACTTTTAGCAGAAGTTTATTGGCGGACCTTAGTGACCTGTGGTTTGTATTTGATAGAACTAGGTCTTTGACAGCAGGACAGTTTACGGGTCTGTGGATAATGGATGGATAATGTTAATGGTGTGGGCAATGGTTAGTTGATTCAGAGTTAATGGATTGGGAAATTCAATCCAGTTGAGTTCATGAAGTGCAGTACAGTGGCGTGATCTATTGGGGTTGGTTTGTGGCAAACATGGCTATTTTGTAGTTTATTTATCTCTGTCTCATGTAGGTTGGTGAAGATGTGGGAAGAGTATAAGAGGAGGGAATAGTAGGTGAGATCTGGCTGTGGCTAGTCTGGAGTTGCCGCTAAGGGTTTGGCCCTGTCGTGCTGTTCATCAGTCTACAAAGCTGTTGTAATATTTAAACTAATACAAGTTTGCACAACACTAACGTGCTTATTATGTCAAAGGAAACAAAATTTGAATATTTAGGGTAGTGTCATGTGACTTTGTTTCATTACCAAATGTAATACGCAGTAATGGTTCTTTACACCTACTGAACTATGCCAGAATTTTTTTTGTCATAAAATGCAATTATACTCTGTTGTATCATATAGCCTTGTGCCTGGGCAGTGTAGGATAAAGATGGCTGAAGCAGTGGATGCACATTAATCAAATCTAAATAAATAAATTAATAAATCAACAAGTAAACACATCATTGCAGATTTTGAAATTCAGACAATTGTGTCCCATATGCTTGAGACAGGTTTCTGGCAGATATCACAACATAAGTCAGTTGCATAAGTGACACCTCTAGAAGGTAAAGTCTGTTGTCTTTGTCTCAAGCCTTTTTTGTGGTCTGTCAGAATTCTTGACTCCTGAGACGTCTGTATCATCTAGGATATTATCCGATTCATCATTAACAAAAGTCTTTTGGTGTTTTTCTATCAGGTAACTCATTAATGACACTTGTGTTCCAATGTTACTTGTCACTGTCTTTGCTTCTTTTGATATGTCACATAAGCCATATTATTATTGGGATGCAGACCTAGACTTACTGCTTTCTGACTGTCTCACTTGTGAGCACAATGATATAACAGGTCTGCCAAGTTACTTTGTCTACTGTCTCTGTCTTTTTTGAAGGTCTGTCAAATTACATCTTCTTTCTTTCTTTTTTGAAAGTCTGCCAAAATAATACTTATTTTTGCTTCTGTCTGACCTTTTTCCATTCTAGTTCCACATCCCGTTATGCTATGCAGTTTTAGATTTTTTTAACTTATGCATTACTGAAAATTGTGGCTTGAGCACCATTGATGCTATATACGCATCTAGGCTGGTGTTCAAGGACCAACTCACCTACCCAGTCAAGACAGAATAAAAACTAAATAAATGGATGAAAAATAAATAGATAATAGAAGTTGTCATTATGTGTTTTTAAGGGTTAACAGGGCCACACAGGAATTATTTTCCTTTTATCTTTGCCCTTTTTTAACATCATTTTGTATGGTCCTTTTTACCGGTTCATTTGACTGAGGATAGTTAGGACTGAAGCCATGTATTTTAAGCTCCAGTCTTGTATAAAGTTGTGGAAATTTTGTAGAGAAAAAACTGCACCACTGTCTAAACTCAAATGGGCTCAGATTTCATGACAGACAAATATGCATTGACTCCCACGGTATCTACTCAGCCTTTCAAAAATACAATTGTCTTTCAAAAATATAACAATAGCAAATAATCCACTGTTAGTACGCATACAAAGACAATGGATCAGTCAACATTCTTCCTCCTCTTAAATGGATGTATCCCCCAAAATAAATACTGCTGAATTTATCCTGAGTAACAGTAAAAAGTACTGTTCAGGGTTGGAATGAAGAGCTGCCTTCAGGAGCTTTCACAGGGGGGCTGAGCTAAAATCTGGAAAGCAGCTAAAAACTTCAAAACTGTGCACTATGGTGTTTACTATGCAGCAAAAGAATGCACATAGCTAACATTACACACTAACATTATCACCTAGGCTGTGCCTGAAATTGGCCCATGGTGATCACTGTACTACTTTGGTGAACAAATATGCCTGAATAAAATAAATAAGTAACAGATAATAAAAATATGAATAAAAGAACAAGAAAGCACAAATTAAGAGGTCAGCCTCTCCCAAGTATTCAATGTATGCTTCCATTAATACTACTGACTTTGTTATATGTTAATTGTGGGGAAGTATATGTAAGGTGAAATAAGTGACTACTCATTAAAATCCCAGTCATCCTTATGACTTTCGTTTGGGTGTAAATTAATACATAAAAGGTATGCAGTATACATGTATGTCCTTTGGGTACAGTCAGATACCTATAGTACACGCACACACATACACACACACACACGCGCACACACACACGCGCACACACACACACACACACACACACACACACACACACACGCACACACACACACACACACACACACACACACACACACACACACACAGTCCTTGTAAGTACAACTGTTGCAGTTACTGGTTGTTTTCTTCTTTTTTGATACTTTCTCTCCATGGTTTCAAAATCGCCATGTTGTGTGGGTATAAAGAAAATGGTGGTCACAGTTAAAGACTTCAGTCTTGGCATATAGAGTTCATAGGTTCATAGGCTGGTACTAGGCCATCGGCCTTAGTGCCTGTACAAGCCTAGCCATAACAATTCCCTGGCTATTTCTTCCCACAATATTTACTTCCCTGGAGCCCTGTCTAGCAAGGTGACTAATGTGATCCCCGGGATAAATTTCCTATCTCCCATCCAGTCGTCAAGATTCCTTTTGAGGAGGCCAAGGAGGTGCTCTGCTTGACATGTATGGGCAGTCTATTCCAGAGTATGGGGAGTCTCTGAGTCAGGAAGCTATCCTTCCAACATGTTCATTGTGATGACAAGTTCATACCAGAAAAGGTGTACTTTTTTACTGGGCTCTTCCTGCATATTAATTCACCCTTTGGAGCATAAAATGTCCATTGGAAATGACTGATTCTACAAGTCCATTTCTTATAAACGATATTATCTGTTGTATGCTTCTGCACTTGTATTATTGTATTCTATATTCTATGAATATGCACACATGGATCTACTTCTAAATTTCAAAGTTTCAAAACTTTGAATTTCTTATGGTCGAGACCATAAGATCAAAGTTTTGAAACTTTGAAATGTAAGTTAAAAAAAATTAAAAACAAAAAACTCTCTTTTTTCATGTTTTTGCAGGGAGGCAAGCCCCACTGCACCCCCAACACCCCCTGCTAATTAAATATACCAATTCCGAGATTGCACTACAGCAAGGAAAACAGTAAATATACCATTCCGTGCTATATGGTGATCTCCATTTAAACTGTTCAAAGTTTCAAAATTTTGATCTTATGGTCTTGACCATAAGGCATTCAAAGTTTTGAAACTTCAAAATTTAGACATAGACCTCCACTCATGAGCCAAGTCTGAAATGAACTATGTGGAGATATGCTCCACCCAGTTTAAGAAATATATATAAATAAATAAATTAATTAATTAATAAATGCAACATGACAAATCCCGATCTTAAAAATATTATCAAAATGTCATTACTACAACCATTTCTTTGAATTTTTATGGAAACTTGTTGAAATAATTGTAAACTCTGCATTCAAAGATTTGAGCAGTATCTCTATACAAACTGGCATGAAGAAATGCTAAAAAGCAAAACAAAACAGGGTACACTGTTCTTTTATGTCACAAGCATGGAATAATTAAAGCTTTAATGTGTTTAAGGAAAGACATTAGTTTTGAAAGACAGGTTTCAGGCTGTAAGGCATTTATTTTCACTAAAAATCAGTTGATACTTAAGTGACTGAGCTGAATCACAGACTATGACTTAGTAATTTTCATTATTCACTTGTAAGACGCAAAATAGTATTTAGAATAAAAAAAATGAGCATGTCAGAGGTAGATTATTAAGGGAAACTGACTTGAAACTGGATAAGGCAGGTGATGTGTGTAGAGTAAGTGAGCTTTAAAGCCTAGCTTAAAAGAAAGGTTAAGGAACTGAAAGCACACAAAGTGGTAGTTGTGAATTAAAATGATTGCAATATGAAGTCCAAAATTGTTAGAATAAATAAAATTTAAAATAGTGATGCTGGTAACTGCATGGCTTTCAGCATGGTGCCTGGTAAATGAGCAGGCGAAAACAACACAAATTGTAAGAATTGTGGCTACTTTTCCTGCACTCCTTTCTTTTGATGACTTCCTTGACTTCTGCATTCCACCATCAGCTTTCCTTATGTACTTTATTTCCATACTTGGATTGGCCACATATCTGTTCTGCAGTGCTCACACATATTGTTTTGAGGCGCTGCCATTCTTCTCAACTCCAGCTATTTCCTCCTGTTCTTGAGGTGCTGGAGCCCTGACTAATTCCTTGAACTCTATTACGTTTTCTCCAGTCAACTTCCTGGTCTTCAGCCTGGTCTCTGTTGACCTTAGAGCCTTCTCTGACCATTGCTTGTAGCTGATTGTGGCAATCTGTGGTTTATGCTGAGGGCTGACTGTTTCATTGGGGATGACTTTGCAATCATTGATTCTAAGTCTACCTGAGTTGCATGTTGGCCACTCTTGTATGTGATCTTGTGACTGCTCTCTTTCTGAACCATGTGTTGGCAACTATCAAGCCATTTGCCAGACAGAAGTCTAGAAAGGCCGCTCCTATATTCCCTCCCATGTGGACCCAGGCAGTCCTCATTTCCTGTTCTGTCTGTCCCAATATGTGCATTCAAGTCACCCATTATCAACACCAATTCATGTTTTCATGCTTTATGTAGTAGATCCTTTGTCTGCTATCTGAATGCACTCTTTTCCTCACAATCACAACCCTGCTGTAGGTCACAGACTGAGATTATGAATACTGCCCTATCATTACACTGGAGTGCAGTTGCCATGAGTCTATCACTAACTTTGATGATATCCCTCACTGCCTTTGGAAGCCTCTCTCTCACCACAATTCCTATCTCTAGCCTGTCCTCCTCCTGAGTAGTAGACTCTGGATCCCAAGGCAAGTGACTTTACTGTACTGCCCTTCTTTCTTGTCTCTTGAATACATAGGATGTCAGCCTCCTCATGCCATCATGTCATCCACTTCCAAGCTACTTCCTGTCAGTGAACCTACATTGAGTGTAGAAATTCTTAGTTTATGTTTGGCAGGATGACTGGTTTTATATTCAGCTTTTGCTCAATAGAGCTATCCCAGGTAAAACAGGCTGGGTACTAGACACTGGCCAGCCAGTAATTTATTGACCCAGGGCTTCTGGGGTGTATGGTGGTCATTCACTGTCCAATAGGGGCATGGGTCCCTGGCATAGGTCAGAGTAGGCTGGGTCCTCACCTCAGTTATCCCAGGAAGATGCACATGCCCATTTGGTGACATTAGTCAACATGACTGAATCAGCTAGAGCGTTATTTTACACTGTCGAGTGGGCAGCCTTGCCAAGGCATGCAATCTGATCCATGTTATGCTATCTTGAGAATAGTGTGTACCACAGTAGATGCCCAATGTGGTTGGTCTATACAACTCTTCCCCCTATAGGGCACCATGTAGAGTCTGTGCTACTGCCCACAACTCCAGTCACTGTAGTTGAAAAACCTCGGCAGCTCCTTACTTAAAAATGGAAGATAAGAACTTCATAAGACACCCAGAGCATCTAGAAGCCCTGTCTCTGTTTTGTCTCTCCTATATACTACTACATAGCAGTCTATGCTTGGCCTGCAAAACAGTAAATGACCCAATATTGCTTCATCTGCTACCTATCTGCAAAAGTGGTAACAACACAAAGTACAAGCTTAAAGGATCTAAATCTATTTTTCAACATAAATAGGGCTTAGGTTCATAGGTTGGTACTAGGCTAGGGCCTATGCAAGCCTAGCCATAACAATTCCCTGGATATTTCTTCCCACAATATTTACTTCTCCAGGCCTCTGTCTAGCAGGGTGACTGACATGATCCCTGGCGTGAATTTCCTATATAGGTTCATAGGTTGGGACAAGACTAATTGTTTTAGTACCAATTATATTCCATAAATAATTCCCCACATCTGGGTTAAACTCTTGCTTTCTGCAAAGCAAAGCACATTCATCACCGTCTTCAAATGTAAGTTAAATGAGTGTATGGAAAAACCACAAATTTACTCCAGGCATACCCCCATCATCTATGAACAGTGGTAATAACTAGTTGGGTGCAACAGTGGGATAGTAGTGGCTAGTCTTCAAAAACCTTATCTGGTCTGTGTACCTATGAACCCACTGTGTATATTCTGGTTTACAGGTTATTGCCTACTGAGCTTTCCTGCAAAGACACACATGTCCCAGGGGACTCCATAGCCATCAAAGCTAATCAATTTTAAAAATACAAGTGGGAGCATTTTGTAAGAAATACAACATAGAAAAGTTTGAGCTCACACATTGACTGCATACAGGGAAAGCTAACTGTTTAGTCTACTATTATGTTAGCTGCTGAATGAGTTGCCAGCTGCAATTAAAGCAATGCCTAATTCTTTACGTATGTCAACAAACTGCTGTGTGCCCGACCTGTCTGTCATCAACCTGCTGTGTGCCCGACCTGTCTATCAACAACCTGCTGTGTGCCCGACCTGTCTGTCAACAACCTGCTGTGTGCCCAACCTGTCTGTCCACAACCTGCAGTGTGCCTGACCTGTCTGTCAACCACCTGCTGTGCCCAACCTGTCTGTTAACAACCTGCTGTGTGCCCGACCTGTCTGTCAACAACCTGGTGTGTGCCTGACCTGTCTGTCAACAACCTGGTGTGTGCCCGACCTGTCTGTCAACAACCTGCTGTGTGACCGACCTGTCTGTCAACAACTTGCTGTGTGCCTGACCTGTCTGCCAACAACCTGCTGTGTGCCTGACCTGTCTGTCAACAACCTGGTGTGTGCCCGACCTGTTTGTAAACAACCTGCTGTGTGCCCGAATTGTCTGTCAACAACCTGCTGTGTGCCCAACCTGTCTGTCAACAACCTGCTGTGTGCCTGACTTGTCAACAACCTGAGTGTGCCTGACCTGTCTGTCAACCACCTGCTGTGCCCAACCTGTCTGTTAACAACCTGCTGTGTGCCCGACCTGTCTGTCAACAACCTGGTGTGTGCCCGACCTGTCTGTCAACAACCTGCTGTGTGACCGACCTGTCTGTCAACAACTTGCTGTGTGCCTGACCTGTCTGCCAACACCCTGCTGTGTGCCTGACCTGTCTGTCAACAACCTGGTGTGTGCCCGACCTGTCTGTAAACAACCTGCTGTGTGCCCAACTTGTCTATCAACAACCTGCTATGTGCCCAACCTGTCTGTCAACAACCTGCTGTGTGCCTGACTTGTCAACAACCTGCTGTGTGCCCAACCTGTCTGCTCTTGCATCCTCTCACAGGAAACTACCTTATCAAGATGGATGTCCATGCAACAACAACCCACTGCATAGAACGTGCCTCCTTGTGTTACTTGTAAACTTTGTACTCTCTATGTCTCACGACACACTCATGAATGACAAGTTTGAACTCCACTTGAATAAAAAAATAAATAAATATGAATTGGAAATGGAACTGGAGTCCTTCTGTCCGATATAAATACCCACCCAGCATTCATGTACTACCCAGGTCTTAAATTACCACTGTAACTCTCCTGCCAAATTACTCACTATGAACTCTAGAGCAGCCTTTTTTTAGTCTACTGATCTGTTTGTTATACATGCTTTCTTATGTACATCTGTTTCATTTATAGTTACTCCTTCCCAGTTGAATTTCCTCAACATTCTGTTCCTTACACATATGTAGTGATTTCCATGGCTAAATATATGTATTCATTTGTTTATTTATTTATAGTTGCTAATCAGGTCCTAAGAACTTTTTCAGGCACTACCAAAGCCATAGAAAGATGTTTATATACTCTAAAATTAAGAATTAAGCAGTAATTATAATAGAGCCACAAACCAATTTGATAGGCACAAATTATATTGGTAAAATTCATTATACAAAGCAGTAATAAAAATAAATACCCTATTAATGTGCTAATATTGTAGACTAAACAAAATACTTAAAAGATTTGTAAAAATGCACATATAGGGAATATTAAACTGGAATAGAAAACATGCATATTTATACCATCTTCTACCCAGGAATCAACATGGATTCTGGTCTGGACGCAACACTATAATGGGTCTCTTCTCCCTCAGAGATGGCACCCTATCCAGTATGGACATAGGCAAACTGACACAGGTGGTCTTCAGTGACCTCACAAAAGCATTGATCTAATTGATCATAACTTACTTTTTGACACACTAACTGAAGTAGGCATCAGTTACAATGCAAAAACGTGGGTTGTAGATTTCTAGATCCTTCAAGGTGAAAGTGGGCCAACACCTCTAAAACAGCTGTTCTTATGAAAAGAGTCCCCAGGGTTCCACATCATCCCCTCAGCTATTTTCCATATGTATCAATAAACTCCCATCTGACCACCCTCAGAAACATCGACTTCTTTAAGCAGACAACATGTTCATCTATAGGTCAAACCAACCCCACTCTGATACTTGAACTCAGCTCCAGGATGACCTTTAAACCCTCAACCAGTGGCTAATAGATCAGAAACTTATACTCAGTCCCTCAAAAACAAAAACAATGCTATTTGAAACCAACCAAAAATGGCCACAACACCCAGCTTCCTTAATATTAAAGAGATTAACAATACCAGCATAGGAACTACCACATCCTTAAAATACCTTGCCATTTGGCTAGACCAATCTCTTAACTTTTAACTAAACATTCACAATGTATGCAAAAAGATCAACAGACTATGGTTCTGGGCAAACAGACTATCACCTTTTCTGTCCAAGCCAGCCAAAGCTGCCATGTGCTCAGATATGAACTACCCATAATAGCTGCAGCCTCAAAGAAAAAATGCCACCACCTTACAAACAGTCTCCAGTAAAATCTGCCTGTTCATCACCAACTCCTCATGATAAAGAGCACCACTGTCTAACCCTTTATTTATTTATTTATTTTATTTTACATTTGTTTACTGGGAAAGTCCATTTTCAGCGGAGGCCCGAAGAGAAAAGCTCTACAAGTAACACAATACAATACAATACAATACAATACATGAGAGAGCAATAAATAGAGCATACATATCACATTCATACACAGTATAGTAGAGATTAACAACTTTTATGAAAGAAAATCATTGAGGTACATAATAAACAACTTTTTTTTTTTTTTACAGTTATGTTTAGTAAGTTAAATATCAATGAGTTAATAAGCTTTCAGGAGAAAATTGTTTGCACATAGCTGAAACCCTGAAACATTCTCATGGTATAGATTAACCTTGGGAGTGGCATGAGCATAGCCAGTCATTAGATAGTGGGTTTTTAGGAGTTTTTTTGAAATGAAAAGTGGAAGTGGTAGAAGTAATATGGCTTGGTAGTTTGTTCCAGTTTTTGGGAATGGTGCTGGCAAAGAGGGATTTACCAGCATCATTTTTATGCTTGATGACAGTTATGAGGTTCTGGTAACTAGATCTTAAGGCTCTAGAGGGAATGTGGGGCTGAATTAGGTGCTGAAATGCTAGGGTTTCATCAGGGAAGTAGTAGAGTTTGTGTGCTATAGAGAGTTGATTGAGTAGAAGTATATGGGGCAACTCAAGCCAGATGAGCTGCTTAAGGGATAGACAGTGGTGGGACATATATGAGGCTTCAGTAGCAAACTTGGCAATCTTGTTATAGCAAGATTCCATTTTGTTTAGATCGATTTGGTGGAGATTAATCATGATGGGAGCGGAGGGTGGATAGAAGATGAGTCCTTGCAATGGTTGTTTTGGTATGTTAATGCATAAATAAATAAATAACGAGGTTAGTGCCATTATACAACTTGATAGCTTCATTATCAATAGTTTTGTTGATATTTTTTAGCATTTATTGTAAGGAATACCTAGTTACTTCTATCTGATTGTCTGTAACCATATAAGCTTGAGCTATGATAGTCTACAATTGTTTTAATGTTTTAATGTTTTTCTGTATGTACTATTGGAGCTTTTCTCCCCGGGCCACTGCTGAAAATGGACATGTATTCAGTCGGACTATCCCAGTCAACAAATGTAAAATAAAATAAATAAATAATAAATACATGTTTAGTGATAAAGTATTTGTTCCTGTAGAGGAGTCCAAGCTTTTTGTTACCTTTCCTGATGGTTTGTGCTACGTAGATGTCGGATTTCAGGTTATTGTCTATTTCTACACCTAGCAGTTTGGTGTTTGTGGTTAGACTGATCTGAATGTTTTCTTTGGAGTTGGTGGTGAAATTATTATTTAGGGGAGGAGATCTGCATGGGCCAAAAAAAATTAGTTTGTTTTTTTTGGGATTAAGAAGAAGGGTGATGTTAGTAAACCAAGTTTCGGCTAGGGTGAAGTTGTTTTGGGTTAGGGTTTGCAGTTCATTTAGGGTGGGGGTGGCACATATAAGGGTGGTGTCAATCTGCATATTGTACTACTGATGCAGAGGGTGAGGATGAAGAGATTTGGTTAGTAAATAGAGAGAACAGCAAGGGGTCAAGGATAGACCCTTGAGGGACTCCTATGGTTACTGGTAAGAGGGGGGACAATTGGTCCTGCCAGAGAACTGCTTGCTGATGGCCGGATAAATGGCTGTTGAACCATGATATAGAGGAGGGACTTATATTTAGGGTAGCTAGAGTTTCAAGAAGCATACTGTGGTTTACCCTGTCAAAGGCTTTTGATAAGTCTAAGAATATGGAAGATACGAATAGACCCTTGTTTCTATGGTGGTTAACTATGTTGGTTAATTATAGTAGTGCTGTGGTGGTGCTATAGGAAGGTCTAAAGCCATGCTGAGATATGGAGAGATGGTTGTTATCTTGGAGGTACTGCATTAATTGAGTATGAAAAACTCTTTCTAATATTTTGGACAAAGGTGATAGGATTGCTATTGGGTGATAATTGGTGAGCTCTAAGGAGTTACCTCCTTTGCGCAGTGGAATGATATGTGATGTTTTCCATGAGGTGGATACTTTGCATTCTGATAGAGACCTATTTATGAGAATAGAGACAGGACAGACTATAGCATCTGCTGATATCTGAAGGAAGTCTGCTGGTAGGTTATCAGCTACTAGGGTGGTTGGTTTAAGTTTTCTAAGGAGTTTGGAAATTACCTTGGTGGACACGGAGGGAAGGTTAAAAGTGTGGATGTTGTTTTGTCTATTGAAATGGGTTTGGATAGTTATTGATGTGTGGCTACTAGTACTATTCTGGGTATTGGCAAGGGTCTGGACTGTTTCGGTAAAGAATTTGTTAAATTGTGTGGAAATGTTATCAAGATTATTTGGTAGCACAGAGGATGAAGTAGTGGATTTTCCTAGGTGCAATATGCCATTTATAGAGGCCAAGAATTTTTGGGGGTTGTGAGCATAATTTTCTTGCATGTTTTTATAGTAATTATTTTTGTCTAATTTGATTTGTTTTTTGGCTTTGTTATGGAGTTCTAGATAGTTTTGTCTCAAAGTAGTAGTTTTGTTGTTCTGATATTGAATCCAGGCCTTGTCCCTTTCTTTCATTATAGTTTTAGTATCTTTTCTTAAACATGGGGCGTAGTTAGTTTTTACTGTAATGTTTCAGGAGGGTGCATGATGGTTTAAGATTTTTAGGAAGGTTGTGCTGAAGTGTTCTATGGCTTTGTTTAGAGATAATTGTTTTAGGGGAGTCCAATTGCAGCTTATTAGTGCATTGATGAAGTCAGTAGTTATAAAGATCTTTTTGTTGCGAACTACTCTGAGGATGGGTAGGCTGATGGTTTGGCATTTGTTCCTAATTAGGTAGGTTGGATGATTGTCATTTAGACTATCTGAGTCCCCCAAGGATCTATCTTAGGAACCCTTTTATTTTCCATATTTATCAATGATCTTGCTTCTAGCATCCCCCAAGCCGTAACCATTCAGTATGCAGATGACTCCACCTTAGTCTCCTCAGCCTCTAACCCATCTGAACTTCAATCTCTCACCCAAAATGTATTTCAGCTTGTGGAAGAGTGGTTTTTACAGCGATGTCTCCTCCTTAACCCTAAAAAAACTAAACTTTTGTTGTTCACACCCACACAAAAATCTCCACCACTCCACTTCTCCATCATATCTAAAAACGGCACAGTCATATCTCCTGACACAACAACCAAACTTTTAGGTATTACTATCGATCATTGCCTAAACTATGACACTCATATTAATACCACTATTAAATCTACTAACAAAAAGCTTGGCTCCCTCTACAAAATCAAGCCTTTCCTTACTCCTTCAGCCAGAATTACCATTGCTCACACCCATCTTATCTCTACTCTCCTGTATGCATCACCTTTATTCACAAACCTATCTAAAACTAACCTGAACAAATTAACTACCGCCTACAATAATATAGCCAGATTTGCTACCAGCTCGCCTTTTAGATCTCACCATTGCCTAAATTTAAAACAACTTGGCTGACTTGAACTTGATAATCAGCTTTTATCTCAGCAACTTATAATCACCCAAAAAATCCTTTACTTCCCTGAAAAAACTCCTATCCTTACCAAACTTATTAGTCCCTATAAAAATCTTTCTAACCTTCGCTCTTCACACAAACTTTTAGTATCCATACACAAATCTACTAACAAAGCAGGTGACTCACTTTTCTCCTACACAGTGGGGAAAAGTTGGAACCTTCTTCCTAAGGACCTCACTATGATCTCCTCTTCCTCACTCTTCATCTCACTAACCACTGGCTCTGCCCATGCAGCAGCCCAGACTAAAATCTCTCCTCCTTTTTATCACTATTTCTCGCTTCCTAAGCACATCCTCTTTACTCTCTTCTCATTCCTTAGGTCACTTAAAATCTTACTATGAACTACCTACTCCAAGCTCCTCATATTAGATATTACTTCTCCTTTCTACCTTACTTTTTCCAAACCTCTCTGCATTTCTCTCCCCACTTTCCTTGTGTCTTTTCTTCCACTATTACTCCCCTCCCTACTCCTTGTACTTTCCTAAAAAAAAAAAAAAAAAAAGTTTGTGTTTTTTTTTCTTTTTCTTTTTGCTGTATTGTTGTCACTTGTAAACTATTATCTATGTCTTTTTGTCTATACATGCCCTAAAACTTTGATTTGTTTTAAATTGACTGTTCTTTGTGGAGCTTTTCTCCCCGGGCCTCTACTGAAAATGGACATATATCCAGCTAGACTAGCCCGGTCAACAAATGTTAAATAAAAAATAAAATCTGGAAGACAACCAGATTGCTGTGCACAAGTGGGGTCAGACACCAGGATCCAGTCTAAGATGGACTAATGTTTGGATGTTTTGTCAATTCTAGTGGGGGTGGTTATAGTTTGGGTAAACCTGTGGAGGTTTATAAAGGCAGAAGGATTGTGGTTGGAGAAGTTAATCTAGTCAATATTAACGTCCCCTAATAGTATGGTTTCTTGTGGAAGGAAGTTTGAGATCCAGTTTAGCAGGCTTTCCATTACAGTGATGTTATTGCCTGGTGGGATATAACCACCTGCAATAATTATGTGTTTGTTGAAATTTATTTTTAATTTGGCAAGGATTAGTTCTACATATTTGATGTCTTGGGTATTGTAATCTAATTGTTCTATGGTGAGATGATTTTTGAATAATATTGCTACACCGCCTCCCTTTTTCTCTAATCTGTCTCTTCAGATAATATTGTAGCCAGGGGCAGTAATCTCATTATTGTGGTGTTCTGGTTTAAGCCATGTTTCAGTTAATACAGTGATATCTGGTTTTCATAGAGTTAGTAGGGCATGAAGACCCCGAATTTTAAGTATACTTCTTGCATTAATGTTTAAGAAAAGGAGAGATGAGGTAGGTCTGTGGTATAGGGCATTTAGCTGATTTAAGTTTGGGTTGGTTGATGTAATGGGTCCTGGATTGGGGTGTATGTCTCCAAAAGAAGTCAGTTTATGGAGTAGGTGTAGATAGAGTTTGCTTAGTTTGTGAATTATTTAGTTTGTCTTTGAGAAGAGTGAGGGGTTTCCTTTGATTGTCAGTTTATTAAATGAGTAAGAGAAGGGTTGGGAGTGGGTAAAGTCACATGGTGATATAGGGAAGTTTTTCAGTTTGGTGGGATTGGCTGCGGATTCTGTATGCCAAGGGGATGGGGGTAGTTATGAAGTTGAGTGTGGTAGGAGGACAGGCTGGAAAGTAGGAGTAGGTGAAGATTGTTAATGGGTAGAATTATGTTTTTAGTAGTTGGGTTGGCTGTGTGCAACACATATTATTTAGTTACAGAACGAGTGGAGTGTATACAAGGGTAGTATCTACAACTGTGTGATACTGGTGCTGTGTTAAAGATACAGTATTAAAGGTGTGGTGGAGTTTGTTATTAAAGGAGTAATAGATTTGAAGTGATAGGTAATTAGGAGTGTAAGAATTGATAATGGGAGTGGTTTAGAGTTGCACGTTGATGTGGTGTTAGGGACTTAGGAGCTATTACAAGCTGCTGGTAATGCTGGGTATACTGCTTATGTAAAATGTTGGGGAGTATGGCCAGTGGCACAGTTATCTTTTATGTGTTAGGGAGCTGCTGTATGGTCAGGAAGCATAGGACAGATAAATAGTCTCCGTAGATAGCAAAGAGTAACAGAGTTATTGAGTTAGCAAATCTGGGGGGGGGGACTTGCTACTCATCTGTAATGCTGTGCTTGACTATGGATAAAGTCCTTCTGCAGTAGTTGATAGTGATGTTTATAGGTACTGAGAATTATAGATGATCAATCTACTTGTACTATCTTCATATATGTATGTAATTTAATAAAGTATTTTATATATATATATATATATATATATATATATATATATATATATATATATATATATGTGAAATAATTATTGCCAAAGTCAAATAGCTCCCAATACATTTGAGAGCCAACCTGATACTAGGAACACTAATTCACAAAGCCCTTTCTCCTGAGGACCCCCCCCCCACTCCCACACTCATAAACTCTTCAGCAAACCCCCCACATATAATCTCAAGGGTATGTCTCAATCTTAACCAACTCTACTAATTCAGAAAATTAAACTTCATTACACTGACCATGCATTCTCCATCCTAGCACCTAAACTATGGGACTCCATTTCTTTCTCAAAAAGAGATGTTGAAAGTACTTGGACACCAGACAACAACTGAAGGATACTTCTTCATTCAAATAAAGTGCAGCTGCACTCACACAGGTCACATTACATGACCCCTGCAGCTCTCTCACATCCTTTAATTTATTTTTATTTATTTATTTATTGACATTTATTAACCGGGTTTATCCAGCTGGGCTTTTGGCCCATTTTCAGTGGAGACCCGAGGAGAAAAATTCCAAAAAAAAAAAAACAAACAGTTTACAATGAATCAAACATTTGAGTCAAAAATATGGTCAAAATCAGTTATACAAGAACATTAGAGAGACAAAGCAGAAATGCAAACACATGATATACACATATTATATTTTTACAGACTAAAAAATATTTACAAAAAGAGTTAAGTCAAACAGTATTGATTGTAGAGTTTAATAAGTATACACAATAGTGGAGAACTTAGCTGTATGTGGAGGGATTGAAAAGGTATATAGTAGGGTTGTGGGGAGCTTAAGTAGGGGCTTGACAAGGACATATTTTGGAGTTGAGTACATGAAGTTTGAGTTTTTCTTTAAAGTGGGATGGGTGAATGATGGAACAAATGTCTCTTAGGAGTTTGTTCCAGGCTTGGGCGATGGAGTGTTATATAACAGTTTTCCAGCATTTTTTTTTGATTGGTAGATTTGTAGTAGTTGCTGATTAGAGCTACGGACAGTCCGCGGAGGAGTGTATATAGAGATAAAGGAAGAGAGAGCAGGGCAGGATGAAGGTTTGTAAAGAATGAAGTGCAACATTTGAAGTTGTGACAGCAGTAGAAGATGGAGGAATTCTAACTAAAGGAGAATGTTTAAGGCAAGGCAGTGATGTGTACTGCATGGAGAGTTTGTGATAAATCTAGCTAATCTTATGTTAAGTTTGTTGGAGTTTGTTTAAAGTAGTAGTTTGGATGTTGGTGAGTACTGGGGCAGCATATAGAAGGGAGGGGAGGAGAAGAGCTTGTGCAAGGGAGAGTCTGGCATTTATAGTTAGAAGTTTTTTGTTGCGATACAATAAACCAAGTTTGTGGTGAGTATTTTTTATGCTTTGGAGGATGTGCAAGTTGAATTCAAGTTCATCATCTATGATGAGCCCAAGGAGTTTAGTGTGAGCTTCAGGTTGGATAACAGTGTTATTAGAGGAAGTAATAGTAAAGGTGGATTTGAGGTGAGGGTTTGAGGTATTTCATCCTGTCATCCCCTCACGGCCTGTCATTTATTCTCCCTCCCTCTTCTCTTCACATCTCTCATACTTCCTTTCCTTTCCTTTCTACTTGTCTCCCCTCTGCATGCTTCTCTTACCATTTGTCCCGGTCCCCTTCAGTAACACGCATCACACCAAATGACATTTGATGGTCTTTATTAAATTTCCAAGACATAGCTTTGATCACCAACTTTATTAATTACAACTATTCATGATATAATTGATATTAAATACAGCAGATACTAAATACAGCAATCCTTGTAATGTTAAACAGGGCAGCGTACCTACTCACCCTGCCCCAGTAAGCAGCGTCCATACCTCTACTCACTTTACTTATGAAGCAGCGTCCCATCTCACTTCATGCACCATTCATTGTAATGTTAATCAGGGTAGCATACCTATTCACCCTACGCAACAAGCAGGGTCCATACCTCTGCTCGCTTACTTTACTTATGAAGCAGCGTCCAACTCACTTCATACACCATCCATTGAATTACCATCCACCAAATAAGCACCATCCTTACCTCAGCTTGCTTATCTATTCAGCAAGCTTCCTCCAACTACTCATTTCCTTTCCCCAGATCTTTGAAATGAACATCTAGACATCAGAGGGGGAACAGAAGAGGGCAAGCCTATCCCTCTTCTCCGCCAACCAGCCTGACCAGGCTGTTCCCCCTCCCTTCTACCCAAAATTGTTCAAACCACTTCCCATAAAGGGAAGGGTCAAGCCAAACATCATTTGGTGTACAATAATTACCCAGACCTTACCAGCCCTTGGGAATTACCTAATGCTTACCAAAACCTCACCAGCCACTGGAGCAAGAATACTCAACCCCAATCACCAACACTACCTGACCCCTAGCAAGGAAGACCCCAACTAATCATACAATGTGAAGTTCATTTCTGATACTCCCCAACAATTTCATGCAAACAAGACATTACCTTGTGAGTACATATTCAGCTGCACCACTGGAAAACCAAACTTCTTTCGTCCCCTTTATTAGCTGCCACATTCCTCAGCCTTCAATCTTGCCGGTCGAGTCCACGTTCCTTTAGTCCATGCAGTAAAGTCCACTCTGCACCTCCCATCTGCCACCTCAGTGTTGTCCAATGACCCCACTGCTTATTTGCCACCAAAGCATGATCATCTGGGAACGCCCTATCTCACCACTGGAACTTGTCACACCATCATCTACAAAGAAAAGGACAAAAGTAAATCCTCTAATATGTAAAGAGAAGGCTCCATCTTATACCCACTTATTCCAAACTACAGCCACAGTGTCCCAAGACCCCATCTTTCAGATCCCCCTTTCCAGGCCACTGCATGATGCCTTTTGCCCTTCAGCAATTTTAGTCAGTAACTGTTGCCACCTTCCCCAGGTGCAGCATCTTTACTCACCACTGCTTTCTCTGCGAACTCACTGTAGTGCTACAACTGGTACTCCTGATGCCACCATCTGCAAAGAAAAGGGCAAGGGTGAATCCTCCACAATGTAAAGAGACGATTCCACCTTATACCCACCTATTCCAAATTATTGCAGCAGTGTTCCAAAACCCCCCATCTGCAAGAAAGAAAAGGACATATATATCATATAATACACATACCGCACATTCAAAAACATCTTCCAAGACAGCCTCTTCTGCCAACCTGGGAAGGAATGTACCACTACCAAACACCTTATGACAAAGCAGCTGTAACAGAAACTAAGCTTCTAATATCCTATCAAATACCTAATGTAAATTTTTTTTTCCCAGTCGAGTATGTTACAACTAAACCCCACACATGAAGGGACATATCAAAATGCACAAACCAGAGTGACCTTGTGATTCCATACCACCTCCATCAGCGCACTGTATAGGCCAAGCTAACTTAGATTGTAAAACCATCTACCTAACTCTCAACCTTCCATCCCCCAAATGAGGAACACTAGCCATCATAATGTAGAACCAAAAGACAAAATGCAGAAAACCTAACAGCTTACTAGAAGTTTATCAGGAAGATAACTTCACCCAGCCTTGACCCCTGATCTAATTCTCTTGCGGTGTCCGCAAAGGGACACATGGGTCACCCAATTGATAATGTATGAAGTAAAAACACCCACCCAGGCTAAAATGTGAGGCAAGATTTGGCCACCTGGATAAGCGAACAGAAGATACACCCCTGGGATTCTACCTGCGTACTTGCTGGACAATGGCATTGGGTGCTATCTTGTTGGGAACATGGCTAAATTCTTGGCTAGGTTTGTTCCAAACTTCATTTGTCTGCCTTGTCTGCATTGTATCCTTTCCTGCATCTATCCATATTCACCTTTTCAAAAGTCTTCATACCTCTCTATATAATGATATGCTGCTACGCCTGTAGCATGTCATCTCATTCATTATGGCTGCATCTTATCCAAAAAGCTTTGTTAAGCATGATTACATTTTTCCATCCATGTTTTGACATTGTAAACTACTTCTTGAACTAAATGTTGTAGCATATTCTTGCATCTGTAAATATGTATATATAGTTTTTTTTTTTTTTTTTTTTTTTTTTTTTTAGCATATCCTTGTATCTGTCAATATGTTTTGTTCATTTCTTATGTGATTCTCCTATTCACCCGGACTGTGCCTGCCATTGAGATTAGTGTACTACCTTAGTAAACAAATATAAATAAATAGATAAATAAATACACACATAACTAGAGGTTGAAGTAAAAAAGGAGGAGGGTTGAGACTGAATTGCATCAGGAGAAGTAGAAGTCAGTGTATGGAAGTTGTTAGAAGACTTTGGTGAAGATGAACAGTATGGGAAGTTGGCATTATGGTTACTTGTTTACTTTACAGATAAATGTAAAAATTGTAGTTGGAGTTGCAATATAATAGGTGGGAAGATATGAATGGGAAGTGAGACAATGCTGTAGTGAAGTAAGTAAAAATATTTGAAGAAGGTAGTATGTGGTTTTACACTATTACAACTGTATAGTACAATAAGAAACCGCAACAAAGTAAGTACATATGAAAAGAAAAAATGCAGTATTAGATAAATATGCAGACATTCCCATATGTTAATGAAGAAGTGTAAACCACTGTAAGTAATTAATAATTAATTTTATTTTTTATCTTTTTTGAGAACAAAGTCTAAATGTCCTGCAGACCTACTTCGGTAATGACTGAGATCAGCAAGCTGTTATACTATGACAAACAAGTTCAGGGTACTTTAAAAGTATCTTTTTTGAGTTAAAATATTTAAAGTTGAAATTTTTGAATTCTGAGTATTGAAGTATCTGTTAACAAAATGTGACACATGAAGTGAAATTGTTAAAATGGTTACAATAGCAAGCTTGCTACATTTCTTTAAAGCAGACAATATAAGAAGCAAATCTTAATTGCAGGATACAAGTTAAAATTAAATAACCAATGACTGGGAAAGCAGACAATTTCTCTGAGAACACAAAACACGGGTATTGTTAGTTTAAGATGTATGACAGCTCTGACAATAGCATTATAAATGCAGTGCCAGTTCGGTGATTCTTTGTACCAGTAATATAAAATATCATAGCACCTCTGGGATTGACAGACTGCCACACGTGGCTTTGTTGTTAAGTTGCATTTACTGCACAAGATGTTCTGAGCAATGACATGGCTAGTTTGTCCCTTTTTTAACATGACTCTTGCTGTTGCATGTTAGGACATCAGTCTTAGTGAACACTTTCCTTCACACGGTTCTTATACTTTAAACTGTCTCTACCTAAAAAACAGATTTTTAGCATTTGCTAAACTGCAGATCTGAATGCCTATAAACAATATATATTTAATGTCAATACCTGAATGCCAAGCTCTTTGTAACATTGTGGCTCTTCATCTGAGTTTTACATACTGCTGTTAGAGTTTAATTTACTTAGGAATTCCCTAAATCAAAAATATTGCATTTTAATATAGCATCTCTTATCCTCTACAGTCGTCAGGTTAAATCCATTCGTGAATACATTGCACTTACTTAAATTTACTTATTTGCAATTGTTAACTAGAGTAAACTTCCACAGGAAACTTTATTAGACTTAGTCTAGGAGCACCGTTTGTTAAAGTAACTTGCTCCTAATCAAACAGAAGCTGAGGGAATCAAACTATGAACTTTATGAAGCAGTTCATCAATTTGAGGGACTCAGACACTGAAGTACAGGACGTACATAGTCTTTACCCTCTGCACTTATTGCCAGAGTAATTGGTTCATGTTTTAGGCACCCTTTTTATCTTAAGTTTATTGTATTGTTTTTATCCATGTAAATACGCTTTTACATACATTTTCAAATATGCAGTTACTGATGTTTGCAATCTCTGCAGCATACTAAAAATTCATAATCCCATACGTAGGATGCTGGGTAATGTTTAACAATAAAACCTCTAAACAGCATCGACTTGATTTCAGATTTTAAAATATTATTTTCTAGGCTGAATAAATGTTTCTTTTCCTTGGCATCATGAAAAATATTATCCTTCTAAAGCAAGTTGAAAACCTGCAATAAGATAGCAAGCAGGATCAATTCCAAAATGTTAACTCACCCCTCCTCCACCATCTGTCAGAGCCAGTTCACTGAAAGAATTCACTGAAAGAATTCACAAGAAACCTAATGTGGCAATTGCAGAAAATACACACACTGCATTAGCCATCTTGTGGTTATCATTTGTACTGCAATCACAAGAGTAGATTTTCATTGAATACCAACACTGCATTTTAATGCAGTGTTGGTATGAAATGGAAATCTACTCTTGTGATGTGGTGCAGCGGTAGCATTGTTGCCTCACAGCAACAGGTTCTTCCATTCGATGCTCAGCTTGGGTTGGGAGTTCCTTCTGTGTGGTGTCTGCATGTCCTCCCCGCGGTCGAGTGGGCGTTCGAAAGACATGCGTTGAATGGGCATGCCTTTGTTGAAGGTTGGGTGTCGGGCTGGCAACTCTGCACCATAAAAACCAACTGCCAATCATTAGCAGACCGGAGTTCCGCTGTGGCGACCCCTAACTGGGAAAAGCCGAAAGACAAACAACAACCAACACTGCATTTTAATAAAAATCTTAAAATTCATGCTGCTTAATGTCTGCTTCACTTTGTGAAACAGAATGAAAATCATATTTATCAGAGAGCAGCATTCTACAATTAAACAACTAGGTACCCAGCATTATTAAAACCTCTAGATCAAACATTAAGTATGAAAATACATTTAGTAGACGTATTTCTTCTCAATGTCTCACCTTCAGTTTGCGAAAGATTGAGCCAGACCCCAATGCCCACCCAAACCCATAAGATATAAGCACACAGGGCTATGAATAATTTCTTTTTTTTTTGTGGTCAGCATATATGACAGTCCCAGTTTGCTTATGCTCTGCCACCCTTTTGCACCCGTCAGTGTAGGTTCCCCTGGTGAGGTTTCTGTGCATATTTCCATGCAGAAGGAGCTCTCCCATTCCACTTTTCTGTGGTGCATGGTGACCCTAGTCCTGGGGAGTGGGGGGTGGGGAGGAGGTTGTACCAGACAGAGGTGTGAAGGAGCAATTAGAGGGTGTTTATAGCAGATGATGGTCAGTTAGAGGAACGGTAGGAGTAAAAAACGAAAAAAGATTGATGCAGTTCCTGAAACTCTTTGTTCCTCGCTATTGGACTTGTGAAGTCCAAGTCTAAACACATGACCTAATGTTTCCATTAAGTCCAATTCAAATTTGCAAATGTGACATCTATGATGTTAGAGCCAATATAATATGAGATCCATACTACCTTTTTTACAGTATCAAGCTCAATGCCCCTTACAACCAGGAATGTTAAAATTCTGGCCTAGAAAGCTGTTTTATGTGGCTTCATCCATATATATCATCCCAAGCAGGACTCATAACCAGCTGTACCTAAGTGGAACTGTAACTTTCTCTAGGATAAAATTCATGTGAGGTGGAGATTTCACTGCTGGATATCAAACAATGTTTGAGTTATGGTGGCAGGGAGATATCAACATACTCTTGTCAGTCCTAACCCTCTTCTGGTCCCCTAATTTCCAGACTAAAATTCAGTGAACAAATTAGAAGTCTAACAGTCTCTTGCTTAACTTACTAATTAATCAGTTAACAGTAGCTAACCCATCATTTAGTTAATTAGCAGTAGTTTCAGTGTCTCAACAGCACCACTAGAAGACAAGAGGGCTGTGGGATCTGTTCCTGTTGTCATTGGTGGTGGTGCTTTCCGAAGGCTGCCATCCTTTGGATGAGATATTAAACCATGGTCCTATGTGTTTTGAGTTGATAGTAGCTCAGGTGGATGTAAAAGATCCCATTACACCTACTGAAAAGAGCTGAGGAAGTTTCCTAATAACCTGGCCATATTTCCCCTGGAAGTATAAATACTACCTTTGGTGTCTCCTGGAAAAAGCCATTAGACTAACGGGACTAACCCAGTCTGCAAGGAATAAACTAAAAATAAAATAACCTAAGGCCAGTGTCTGTTTTATAGATCTTTTATAATTGTAGCCAATTTTCAGAAGAACTTGCGGCAGCATTTAGAATAACAGGGCAATTTTTTTCCATGGTAATGGGCAAATTCCCTTACTCTGAGGGGCGGAAAAGAATCACTGGGATCTGCTACTGTAGAGAAGCTACTGGTAGAAATTATGAATGATATGGAACTGGGATCTAGGGACTTAGGGAGATACTTAGATATCTATAATAACAAAAGTAGATTAACTCTGAGGAAAGGAAATGATGACTGAAGCAGTTTGTGCAACCATACAGTATTAAATGACCATCTCTGACTTAAAAGTATTTTGAAGCTGAGTCCTTTATAGTGGAGCAATTCATATGTAACTGAATCTTTCCTAATATAATCTGACATATATTCATATGCTTGCAGTCCAGTGGACCAGTAAGGAACCTAGGCCAGATTCCTAGTTGTCCCCAAGCACTGTTTGGTTAAGTGATTTGCTCAAAGTCACATAGTAGGCAAATGAGGACTGAGGGAATCGAACCTTGTACCATAGAAAGTACAGCTCACAGCTTTTACCCTATGAGCAATTTTCCAGGCTATGTTTATTTTTTTGCATACAATTTTCATTTTAAGCTGTGTCTTTATTTGCTCTTACCACCTTACCAATGGTGGATCATTCAGATGTGATTGGTTTATCTTAAAGTGACATGTTTAATTAACATTAGTTAAACTGTTTTTTTTTTCACTGTTGAACTTGTTCAAATAAAATTTGTTTTATTTAGGAGATGAAAGTCCTTAATTATTATACTAAACTCTTTGGGCTATTAGCTCCATTTCTGAGTGAGTTTATTTTTTATTTACTTTGTGAAACACAGCACTTCGAGGATTTTTTTAGAATGGACAGCTGTACATATTAGAAACAAATAATCTACTAGTTGATGATTTTTAAATGAATATGGGTTTAACTCTATATCCTGATCACATTCTCCATAGAACATAAGTGCTAATGTCAGTATGATTTATATTTGTGCACTGCCAGTAATTGTGCTATTTGTTTTCTTTTCCCTGTATTTTTGCAGCTGTAGTATTGGTAGCTATGACTGGGTAAGAGGTTTGGGGGGCAACGCTCTCCACATATGAGGTGCACAGGTTTTGTCCCCCCACAAAAAAGTTTAAATTTTCTTTTGAGTTGAAGCATTGACTTTTTTTTTCATGCAGTTAAAGCTTCAGACCATTGATCCTCAGGAAATGCAGTAGATTTATTAGATCCATGGATGCAGTAGATTCATTAGATCCATGGACGCAGACACTTTTGGCAGAGTGGTAAAGTCTCATGAGGGTGGCTTACATAGGAGGACTTTGCTTACTCGAGAACATGACAAGATGAATGCATTTCAACCTATGGATGCAATGCAACATAGGTAATTGTTATGTTGTTGTCATTCAGGACTAGAAAAGTCAATACCTTTTATACCTATTTTATTCCTCTCACTCTGACCATCAACCCCCCCCCCCATCAATTGTCTATCAAACCATTAGCTCTGCTAGGGATAAAGTCATATAACCTATTCATTCCATTCTGGACAAAGGTCAAGCACCAGGAGTGGTGTGTCAATTCTCAATGGAAATCAGGGATTTTTTTTTCTTACTCTATTTCGCCCTGTGCATGTCCAAGGCGTGGGTGTGCACTGGACCATTGAGAAGGCGTATTACTTGCAGAAGTGAATACTGTGGCCTCTCAAAGGCCACATTTTGAAACAGAAATGGTAATAAATCTGAAACTCTTTCATAGAGTGTGAGACTGAAAGACAGAAAGGAAGAAAGGAGAAAAGTGTCCGCTGTTCACCAGCTGATTAAAAAGAAAAGAAGAGACGGTAAAGTAGTGGGTGCATAAGATCCTAATTATACTTTTTTCATGGAAGTTAGGAGTGGGTGCATAAGATCCTAATTACACTTTTTTCATGGAAGTTAGGAGTGGGTGCATAAGATCCTATGTGCACTTTTTTCATGGAAGTTTGATGGCTTTAAATGCAATTGTCAGGATGTATAAGGTTACAATATTAAGGATCTTACACTGATGATATAACTAAAGTCTGCTGTGATCTTTTGGATGGTTTCTGCTACTAATAGATTTTTAAGAATTTATGGGCTGGAAACAATGTTTGGTCATATGAGTGTGGGAAATGCTCTGTGGTTAGGATAAACATGTTACAGAGAAAGGATCTTACAGTTAAAGATTTATATATTCTATGGCTGGAAAGATATATTTGCATTGACCTGTTAATGGATGGTTTCAGTATGAAACTCTGCAATATGCATAACTTCAGAGAAGGCACAGTTCCACTTACCTCTTCTAATCATCTCTCTTTCGTCCGTTTTCATGTTTTCTTACTTCTGTTCTTTGTATCTCTAATATTTCTCTCTTCTGCATTTCAGATGATTTTCAGGAGTGACACGCAACCTAGCTTATTTTCTTTTATATTTTGTTATTGCTAATATTATTGCAGTTCTGGACAATTGTTTGCAATATTGTCACCACTGAAATTGAAAGTGTTATTTAATAAGTTACAGGGGGCAACTTCATATTTTTTTATTCCACAATTTATTTCCTTAACAACATTGGCAAATGGATTGTACATGACCACACATACCCGTCTATTAAAAATTTCCTTTGGTTCTTTTTTCGTTTGTACATGTACAATCCATTTGCCGATGTTGTTAAGGAAATATTATACAGACATTGGCATTCTATGAATCTTGATGAGGAAGACATGAACATTATAGGAAAAATACCTAGTATTACATTCAAAACTAGCTGCAACATAAAAAGAATGATAGAAAATAGGAACAATAACAAAATCATAAGGAATGGTGATAAATCCAAGGGCACAACGAAGTGTGGGATGTGTAAACAATGCCCACTGATTAATGAACAGCGTTGTGTAAAATTAAAGAACAGCATACATAGTAAATGTACATTCAAAAAGGGAAATTGTAACAGTCAAGGGATAGTGTACTTGGCGACCTGCATAATGTGCGACGCATATTATGTAGGTAAAACAGAAAGAAAGTTTAAGACAAGGATATATGAACACACGTACAAGATGAAAAAAGGCGATCCCAATAATGCCTTGAGTAAACATATTACAGTAAAGGGGAAGAAACATGAGTTCAAGTTTGCCATCTTGGATCAAGTAGAGAATATGGTAGGAAGTGGTAATTGGAAAGCTAAATTAGGGGCATTGGAAAGTAGATGGCAAATACTTTTAGATGCAACCACACACCCCGGCATCAATGATTTCATCAGTATAAAGCCTTATTTGATTTTGGGATGTCCTTAAAGTGGTTACACATCTCAGTGTTGATCCCTTTCATATTGTTTGTTGTTTTTTGTAGGGAATCTCATATATAGTTCTCCCTTTTAGTATCTCATTATGTTATATATATTTTTATAGGTACTTCCTAACACGTCTTTTTAAGATTTATGTATAAGTACAATGTAAATACAGTTATATTAATTACATCTAGTTAATAGCTTTTTAATTTATTTTTTACAATGTTCTTATGTTTTTTATGCTTATTATATACACATCATATATATTATATATATTATATGCATGTCAGTTATTTATTTATTGGAGGATATGCTTGCAAACAAATATTTATGTATGAGGAGAGGAAAGTGCTGTTGATGGAACATGTATATATTTACCAATTAAGGTTTTGGCGCCAAAAAGTTGGATATTTAAACTGATGAGATTGAGTAAAGAATGGTTCTGAAGAAATCTGCATCAGTCAGATGAAAGCGCTAAACCATCTGTTATATCAATTTGTGTTCTGATACACTGTGTTGGATTTTATCTGTGTTGTGTGAATAAACTGAAGATTGCTTCAACTACAATTCTGAGAATCAGCTCCTGTTTCCACTCGAGTGCGTTGTATTGGATTGCATTTTTTTCTGGTTGGTGACATCGGACATTGATTATTGGTTCTATTATATTGCCACTAGTGGAGTAGATGGAGAGAGGAGGTGGGTTTGCTTTGGATTTCCTGTTGGAGAAGATCATTCATTTTGTTTTGTTTGGGTTTTGTCACTTGTCTAGTCAGGATGTAATAGATGTGGCTTCTGTTCAAGCAGCTTTATTATGTACAAACACAGGATGGAGGCTTAACGACTTTAACTTAGATAAACTTATATACAAACTAGCTATTACATTTATACATACTCACTCTCTGGCTGCACTCTCAAAATGGCACTGAAGCTAGCACATGCTTGCTATTTATATGCAGATTCAGTCGTTGAAACGCTTCTTAAAGATACAGCACACTGTTCTACTACTTTTCTACATCTTTGAGAAATAGGTCATGCAATATTGACAACATCAGCCGACATGCAATCAATGCAAATAATTCTTTGTCAAGTATTTATACAGAACTAGATACAAATATACAGTTATGTCCAGGTCATGGTGTATTTCACACTAGGTTTGGAAACACGACCAAATTGTGTGACATAAAATTTAGAATTAGATTTAGCAACTGGGACTGTCTCTGTAGAATGTTGAACTTTTGGGACATCAGGAACATCATCAGGAATGGAAGTAGAAGTTAAGACATGTTCTGCAACAGGAACATTGTCTGGATTGCTCTGAGATCTAGAGTATGTATCACAGCAACAATGCTGTGATATTGATTCTGGTACAGGAAGAAGATGTCTGCAATTTCTCCTGTACTCCACCCCTCAGATTCTACAAAAAGTAGAATCTCGGCTCGGTTCATATACCTGTTACTTGACCAATCTGTTCAAAACCTTTTGCTGCTTGTATCCTCACTGTCTCTCCTTTTTTCAATGGACGAAGAGAAATCTGCTTGATTAATCATAACTGGACTTCTGGAAAGAACGCTTCCTGAATAATTGGGCTTTGATGGTTCTGTTGTTCTTACTTTTAGGCCTCAACAAACTGGAACTAATAGGCAGTGCTGTTTTGGTTTGCCTGGATAGAAGTCTCTGAGCAGGCGAGTCAACTATATCATCACGGGGTATGTTTCTGAGATTAAGTAAATTCAAAAAGACATTGGTATTGTCACACTTTGACCTTTCAAGTAATTGCTTTGAACTCTGTACTGCATGTTCAGCTAGTCCATTTGACTGGACTACTAGTAACATAGGTATGTATCCCAGAGACTACCCTGTTTATGGAACAGACTCCCCGTCCATGTGAAGCAGAGTTCCTCCCTAATCCATTTCAAGTACAACTTGGACAACTAGATGGGAAACCGGAAATTCATCCCTGGTTTGGCACCCATGTCTCTGATGCAAACAGATAACCTGCAAATGGTTCATCTTGCAGGCCCATGCTTACACTTATCAAGGGTATCAGAACTCGTCAGAGATTTGGGATGCATGGCTAGGCTTAAAAAGGCCCTTGTGGTCGTAGACACCTATGAACCTATGAACCTATGTACAAAGCCCCATTCTCTTGCAAATTTCTGAAACAACTGACTAGAAAATTGAGTTCCATTGTCAGAAAGAACTTTGTGTGGACTAGCAAGGACTGAGAAATGATGTTTCAACTTAGTGATAAGAGCAGTGGACATTAGATTAGGTAGTAAATCAACCTTGAGCCAGTTTGAATAAGAGTCTACCAATACTAAGTAATGCTGATTGTTCCACTTGAATATATCAGTGGCTACTGTTGACTAAGGTAGTTCAGGAACTTGAATTAGCTGAAGTGGTTCTCTTTGCAAATGCCGTTTAGTACTATTGCATACTGAACAAGAATAAAGTACGTTATCAATGCCTTTTACTAGAGAAGGCCAAAGTACTAGTTTTCACACCTTTCTTTTGGTAGCTTCGGAACCTGGGTGACCACGATGCAAAATCTGGATATATTCTTGTTGTAAGGAAGCAGGAACAACAATTTTAGGACCTTTGAAAATAATGCCATCTAACATCAACATCTCATCTCTGTAAGGAAAATATGTTTGCACTTTAAGGTGGTACATTAGATTGGATGGCCATCAAACATTAATGCAGTGGCTGAGCTTTTGCAAAATTGGATCAGTCTTTGTATGATCTCTCAGCTCATCAAGTCTTGTGGTATGAAAACTACGCACTTCCATTACGTCAAAGTCAAAATTATCTGCATGAAGCTGTACCGTTGTACTTCTGGGTGATCTGAATAAGGTATCAGCCAGATAAAGATGCTTGCCTTTTGTATAGAAAATTTTGAAGTTGTAGTTTTGCAATTTGAGCACCATTTTTGTAATCTCGCTGGAGCTGAACGCATAGGTTTCCTTAGAATAGTAACTAAAGGTTGGTGATCGGTTTCAATCTGAATAGCTCAACCACAGATATAATCATGAAACTCTGAACATGCAAATACTATTGCCAAAAGTTCTTTCGCAATTTGAGCATATTACATTTTAGTTTGGGGTAAGGGTTTTAGATGTATAGGCTACTGGTCTGCCTTCTTGAAGAATAACTGTGCCAAGACCAAATTTTGAAGCATCACAAGAAAGAGTGACTAGTTTACTGACATCATAGGTTCATAGGTTCATAGGTTCGTACTAGGCTATCTGCCCTAGGGCATTTATAAGCCTAGCCAGAGTGTGTGTGGCTTTCACCACCCCTTAGGATGAGAATACTACGCCTTTTTAGGGTTTAGTTTACTGTGCCTCTGTCTAGTAGTGACACAGAGATGACCCCCGGGGTAAACCTACGATCTCCCATCCACTCGTCAAGATTTCTCTTGAATAGAGTCAGTGAGGGGCTCTGCCTAACATGGATTGGGATTCTGTTCCAGAGTGTAGGGAGCCTCTGGGTTATGAATCTGTCCCTCCAGCACGTCCTATTTATTTCTGTGTTGAGGTTTAAGTCTCTTGCTCTCGTGGCTCTGGTGGATTTGGATTTACTAAGGTGGAGCATGTCCAGTATCTTAATCATAGTATCTTAATGTAGGTGGGGTGGCAATTTTCTGCTTAAGGTCTTCAAATGCTTTCTGGTGCTGTTCAAGCCAAGACCATGTAACATTTTTGCACATCAGCTCTCTCAAATGTGCTGTCAACTCACTGAAATCTGGTATAAACTTGCCTAAATAGTTGACCATGCCAAGAAAATGTTATAGAGCTTGAATATTGTCTGGTGCCGACATCTCAAGAATAGCTGCTTGCTTAGATGGGTCTGGTCTTAAGCCAGTACTGGAAAATAAATTACCTACAAATGTAACTTCTGGTAGTCTGAATTTGCACTTTAGAGGACTGAGCTTTAAGTTCACTTCATGTGCTCTGTCTAGAGCTCTCTTAAGGTTTCTGTCATGCTCTGCTTCACCACTGCCTCCAACCAATAAATCATCTACTATTATGGCAGAAGGATAACCTGAAAAAAATTTGCTCCACTGCATACTGGAAGACCTCACTTGCAGAATTTATTCCAAATGGCATTCATAGGAATCTATAGCTGCCAAATGGGGTACTGAAAATAGTCAGTAATGAGGATTTGCAGTCAAGTATCATTTGCCAAAATGAACTTTTGGCATCCAAGACAGAAAAAAAAACAGTGGCATTTGGTATTAGGGCTGCAACCTCCTTCACTGTATGCATTGGATGATATGGTCTCTTTAATGCTTTGTTCAAATCTGTTGGGTCAATACATATTGTGATATTTGTGGGCTGCTACCATAGACGACACCCATTCAGTGGGTTCTGTAACTGATAAAATTACACCTTGCTGCACCATTTTATTCATCTGAGCTTTGATTTAATCCTGCATAGCTATCAGAACTTTTCTTGCTGGTCTGACTACTGGACTGACCTCTGCATCTAACTTCATAGAATACACAACTGGAAGTTTGCCTAACTTGTCATTGAAAACGTCGGCATACTCTGAAAAAATGGCTTCAGAAAAATTGGAACTAAGATATGTGTTTATGTGATGAACGTCTTTGGTAAAAGAAAGCATATTCATTCTCAAACTGTCTCTGTGACCCAATAATGATTGCACAAGTCTTTGGACTACATGGAATAACAAGCTGTAAGAGTTTCTAGCCAAATAACATGAAAGCATCACTGAGCCTCCGGTTTGGATTTCTTCACCTCCATAACCAACAAGTTTAACACTACTCGCCACATTGAGTTGTTTATTAGTTCTCACCTTAACAAATGTATCTTCTGACATAACATTACACTTTGAACTAGTGTCTACTTTGACCTTTCTAGATTTACCATTGATCTGGACAGGACAAAACACTTTGTTATTTGCCAAAATATTAATTGCATCACCGTTTTCACCAATTACTGATACACCATCTATGTAGAAAGTAGAACTGCAGCTCTCTAAATGATCAACTTTCTGTGCAAGGTTTACTTGATTTGCAAAGCTTTTGAAAATGGTTCCATTTTTTACACTTGTGGCATTGCTGACCAAATCCTAAGCATTTCTCCCTTTTAGACACATTACTGACACTACAATTACGGCAGTTAACAGTAAAGCTGGATTTGGGTTTTGCTGATTCCCACTTGTACTGCACAGAGCATGCTCCTTTCTTAGAACTTGCTCAAAAACTATGTGGTTTCCCAGGAGAACCCCCAGGGGCTGTAGCTGCCATGTGCTTAGGCCTGCTTTTGCTTGCCACATGTTGTATGCTGTCTACGTTTGCTCTAGAGCCTGTTGATACCAAGCTATCACCCACAAGCATACTTGTGTGCCTTTCATAGGTTCATAGGTTCATAGGTTGGTGCTAGGCTATCGGCCCTAGGGCCTATACAAGCATAGCCATAACAATTCCCTGGATGTTTCTTCCCACAATATTTACTTTTGTGGACCCCTGTCTAGCAGGGTGACTGACATGATCCCCGGGGTGAATTTCCTATCTCCCATCCAATCATCAAGGTTCCTTTTGAAGATGGCCAAGGAGGCGCTCTGCTTGACATGTATGGGCAGTCTATTCCAGAGTATGGGGAGTCTCTGGGTCAGGAACCTATCCCTCCAGCATGTTTTGTTCATTGTAATGACAAGGTTTAGATCCCTGGAGTGTGTGGCTCTGAGGGATTGGGATTTCTTTAAGTGGAGCATGTCCAACAGCTCAGGGTTTGACATGGCCTTGTATGTTAAGCAGAGATCACCTCTGAGTAGACAATATGCCACAGAGTATAGCTGGAGTTTTTTTAGATGGTCAGCATATGGCATCTGCTTTAGGCCTTTGATTCTTTTAGTGAGGTATTTCTGTGGCCTTTCCAGCTGTTGCAGATGTCTTGTGAGGTACATACCAAGACATCTGCAACAGCTGGAAAGGCCACAGAAATACCTGACTAAAAGAATCACAGGCCTAAAGCAGATGCCATATGCTGACCATCTAAAAAAACTCCAGCTATACTCTGTGGCATATCGTCTACTCAGAGGCGATCTCTGCTTAACATACAAGGCCATGTCAAACCCTGAGCTGTTGGACATGCTCCACTTAAAGAAATCCCAATCCCTCATGGATATGACAAATCTTAATAGCTTTACTCAGTATTAAATCACTGTCATGAAGCAAAATCTTTCTCATAGCAACACTATTAATACCACACATAAGCCTGTCCTTTATTAACTCATCTTTTAAGTCACCAAACTGACACATTTTAGCTTTGTTCCCCAGGTCAGTAATATAAGCTGCAAAAGTTTCCCCTGGTTTCTGATTTCTTGTGTAAAACTAATGCCTCTCTAATGTAATATTTGTCTGGATGTTACACATTTCTCTGAATTTGTGCTTCAAACACTTGGGGTCTTCCCTTGATTCAGCCTGTGCAACAATATGGGGATTTTCACCTTCTCCCTCATATACTGCTGGTGCATATACAAATGAACGTTCTCTTTCAATGGACTCTGACCCACTTATGTTTAGCAAAATGAATGCCCTGGTGCATGCATCTTTGTCAGTATAAGCAGCTTGTATAAAAATATCTTACACTTGCTCAAATATTCTCCAATTCTCTCCACTGTTCTGATCAAATACAAGTGGCAAGGGCTTTCAAAATCCATCAGCCAGTATTAACACATATCAGTGATGGGCTTTGCAAATATGCACAAATGCACACACATATACATATGCCAGAAATGTATGCCAGTATTTGTAACCTTGCCCAATAGCACAACAGGCCTCTGAACAACAGAACTTAGCGAAATAAGTCTCTTGGGCACGGTAATACACTTGAAATCAATGTACTGCAAGAAACCACCCATTATCAGAGTAAGAGACATTTCAAAATAATTGCACTGTGTGAATGAACTGTACAGATGAAGCTCAGAGTAAGAAACATTTCAAAGTAATTGCACTTTGCGAATAAACAGTACATAGAACACTGAAACGTCCCAAAAATAGCGCTACTTTGCTAAGTAATTCTTTACAGTGCAAGAAACACACTGGCACTTCGCGAATAGACACACCCAGCACAAGAATCTTTTCAAAATGGCTGTAATTCACGAAACAGTTGTACTTTGCACACAAACCCTTCAGAATACATACACAGTAGTAAGTACACACTGTAAGCACTTTTACACACTTTGAGATACTACGAATAACTGTAGTTATGCCCTAAATACAATGCAAAGTAGTAGTTATGCCAAAACACAGTACTTTGCCAAAAGACATGCAGTTGCCTTGCTTTATTTAATGTGCCCTTTTTACTTTTATTATATTTGTTTTGCTTTTTTAATCTTTTTACATGCTCCTTGTACTTTTCTTGTGCTCATTTTACTCTAAACATGCCTGTTTCACTTTAAACATGATTGTTTTGCCTTAAACATGCCTGTTTGCAATTCAGAGATAATTCCAAACCCCTTGTGTGCTTTCCTGATAATCATTTTATCAAGTATCAATTTTAAGCATTTTGTTTAATTAATAAACCTTTTGTGCATCTTGCTTGTTTAATAATGCAGTTTGTGCCTTTGTAATGCTCCATTTCATGTTTTTTATAAAATAACGAAGAAACCCACATGGTCCACCACAGCTTGTTTAATTTTAATACATATAGAAAACAAAACAACTATATAACGGGAGTCATCCATCAACATATTTTATATGGTTGTTTCCAGAAATTAGATTAATATAGCTTACAGAAACATAGATTTGTTTCTGGAGGATACCCTCCTCCAAGGTACTATTAGAACAGAAATTTATGAATTTTTATAGAATAAGGATCCCTGCATTCCTACTGTGTTTGGCATCCCAAAGGTACATAAGGATATACTGGATCCACTCTATAGGCTAATTGTGGCAGCCCAGTGTTCCAAGACACCCTGTAGCAGTCTATATTGATAGGAAACTGAAATTGTTATTGAACCACTACCCTAATATTTTAAGGGATTCCTGGGACTTCTTAGTCAAATTAAATAATGACTTAATTAAAGATCATACCAGCTTTCTTACTGTAGATGTGGTAGATCATTTTTCATGTACTCCTCATGATATACAACTAGAGTGGTTTGAGGAAATACTTTTGGAACACCACTCCCTTGAATGGACTGAGACAGTTTTTTTTAGTTGAGTTGATGGGACTTGTGTTGAAGATCAGCTTCCTCTTTTTCGAAGGGGAATATTTTAAACAAGTAAGTGGGGTAGCAATGGAGGCAGCATGCACCCCCATTTTTTCCAACATATTCATGCTGGCTTGGGAGAAGAAGTTTATTATAAACTCAGACCTCACACATAATTGTCGTTTTATGCTAGGTACCTGGACAACATGCTCTTCATTTAGAGAACGGACCTCTCAGAGATTGAGTTATTTGCAGATTATTTAACCAACACCACAGATTTTCCTGAGGTTTACACACAACAACAACCAACAAGTCATACATTTCCTGGATGTCCAGCTGACAGTGAATAATGGGGTGTTGGTGTGCAGTATACATAGGAAAGAAACTTTTTCTAACTGCTACCTTCATTACACTAGTAATCACCCAATGTATTATAAGAAAAAATTAGTGAAGGGTTAGTATATTAGGGCCACTAGGATGATTTCAGATGGAAACTTTTTGAGTGTGATCTTGATAGGATGACTTTTATGTTTTTGGACGGAGGATACCCTCTGAACCTCTTGAACTCACTGAAGACCCAAGTGGTGGAGAATATGGAGTCGAGATTTGAATGAATTTTAGGAAAACCTGACCTAATGAAAAGTGTAAGGTCAGCAAACGAAAAAATGATGAAAAGTTCCATCAAGGGATGACCATCAGTTTTGATGGTCTTACTAGTAGGGTGAAGCAGATTATAAGCCAGAATTGGGCCATACTTAAAACGGATGAGGAACTATACTAACCCACTTTTATATACAAAATGCACAACAATATTAAGGAAAGGTTAGAGAGAGATCCACATGAGGTGAAGTTAGGTACTACCAAATGTGGCAGATGTAACTACTGCCAATATATTGTTGACAAGAAAGTGGTTACTTTAATCAATATTAGTTGAACAAAAATTATATTAGGAGAGGCGATTGTAATTCAGCTGGTCTTGTATACATTGCACTATGCAACCAGTGTCTTTCTTCTATGTGGGGAAGACAGAAAGGAAACTTGTGAAAAGGATATATGAGCACCTGTATGATGTAAGAAAAGCTAACTATAATAATGCCTTATTCAGGTATTCATTAATTTGCACTGGTATTAAAAAAAATGTTTTTGGGATATTGAAAATTATCCCACATGATGCCAGAATAGGGGCATGGGAAAATAAATTGGAATATAAGGAACACCTTTGGCATCTTGGATTGGATGCCACCCTGAAACTCAGTTTAAATTATCATATTTCCATTAATTCAATGGATTTTTTTTTGTTTTCTTGGTCTTTTGTGTTGTCTCACGTTCTGCACACCTTTTTATGGTTAATGGTTTTATGTGGATTTACTTCAAATCGAGTGGCTAGAATTTTGTTTATTTATTTATTTATTTATTGCATTTGTTTACTGGGAAAGTCCGCTGGGTCTGAGAAGAGCCCATTTTCAGTGGAGGCTCAGGGAGAAAAGCTCCATATATAGTTACATGGACATATAGTTGCAGACATATAAAGTATTAACACATTGTATACAGTATATAATGCAGTTGTATTGCATACGTAAAGCATAATTATAAGAAAATGTTAGAATACATAGAATCATTTGATGAAATGGAGTCGAGTTATTTTTACTTAGGTGCATGTGAAAGTGAAAAAGTGTATGAGAGTAAGTAGAGAGATAGTTGAGCGTAGTATAGAGAAAAAGAGAGGGAGGCAGAAGGGTTAAAGTGGGGATAGCAGAGGCTAAAGTGACAGCAGAAGGAGTAGATTTGAAAAGGAAAATGTGGGGTGGGCTAGTTATACAGTGGGAAAGAGTAAGTATTCTGAGAAAGGTTATGTTAAGGTAGACTATAGGGGTGCAGGTGCTGATCCATTGTGAGGAGAGATGCAGTTTAAGGATTTTTTTAAAAATGGTATGATTGCTGATAGCTCTGAGAGAGGCAGGGAGGTTGTTCCATACTTTGGAGACAGTGTAAAAGTATAGCATTTGTCTGGCTGAGAGCTTAGGTATATCAATATTCAACAGCATTTTATTTTCAGATCTTAAGACTCATTTTGGTTGGTATGCACTCAGAATGTGGGAGAGAGCTGGGCAGGATGCTGGATTGTAGATAAGTTTATGGGCAATAATTATTTGCGCATAAGTGAGTTGATGAGGGAGCTCCAGCCAATTTAGTTGGTGTAGTGAGGCGCAGTGGTGAACTTCTGCTTCTGGTAGATCTGGGGGAGGACTAGTTAATTTTTCAATTTTGAGGAAATGTTTATACATGTTGGCAATGCCTCCACCATGCTTGTTCAGCCTATCTTGACTAATCACATTATAATCAATAGTATTTCCTCATCTTTAATATGGGGTTTTAGCCATGTCTCAGTAATAATTACTTTATCAGGAGTGTGGGTAGCTAAAACTGCATGAAATGCACTATTTTTTTTGTTTGATACCTCTGAGGTTAAAATTAGTTATGAATAAGTCTGATTTGGAAATTTTTAGGGGAGGAAGGTGGAGGGTAGTATTAGCAGGTGTGGGTGTTATTGGGTGGGGTGGAGTAGCTGTGTGGGAGCCTGGGTTATGTTGTATGTCAGTCTGGAGTTTGATTGCTATTAGTGAGGGTAGAAGAAGAGAGACTTTGAGCTTGGATATTAGTCAATGTAAGAAATCTGGATAGGAGTTGGGGGTATGGACATATGTATAGTGGAAGAGTAATATGTCAAAGTTAGCATAGAGGTTAGAACAGATATGAAAATGCATATTTGGTTTTGTATGGTATGTAATAGTGGGGAGTGTAGGAGAGAGGTAGTGTGTTATGTTTGATATGATGAAAGTAGTGGAGTGGAAGGCTAGGCAGAGGGTAATGAATATGGCGAGAGTTGCTCAGAAAAGTGGTGATACTTAGTAGAAAAATATGGGTAGGTTGGTGTGTGAAGTTTAGTAGAGAGAGAAGTGTACTGATAAAGTGATGGGGTAGGGGAGAGAGAGTGCTGTGTGAGGGATGCAATAATAGTGAGGTAGGAGGGGAGAAAGTGAAAGAAATGATTGCTTGATCTATCCTTCCATTAATATACAGGCCTTGGTTAGTCTTCCATGCTTTACTCTTAAACTGGCCATTCCACTTTCCCTGCTCTTACCAGTTACATCTGGAATACTTATTGCATGCATCTGACAGGCTGTTGGGTTCCACTTCATTGTAGCTGTCATATGTTATGGTGCATTATTACCAGTGGAATTGGTGTCCATAGTTTATTTGTTTTGGAAAGTTGTGGTGGTGTATAAGTGGCATTGTCTCCACTGTGCCATCCAGGGTACACTTTGGTAATCCATACTTGCCACCTGCTAGTAGCTTATCATTTGGCCACCACATGTTAAGGAGGCTGTTCATCCCAGCTTCACTGACCCTTGCAATCACATTGTTTGCAACTCATGGACTTTGCACATGCCTTACACATGGGGTACTGGTTAACTGGCATTTAATCTTGTCCCTTGTAGCATACATACTGCTATAGTACATTTCTGTCAGGTCTCTATATTGTCTTTGATTTATCACTGCATACTTAACAGCATTTTACTCCTTCAGGGATTGTATTGACACCTATTGTAGGGCAAATAACTGATAATTGCTTTTGCTTTTGTTTTTCTCTCTTTAATACTGTCTTTTCCTTATTATTTTTATTTGTCTTTTTTTGTGAATAGAGTGTGGCAATAGCCACTGTACAATGTGCTTGCCTTGTCATCACCTACTGGGACTACAGCCATCTCCAGGCCTACCTTTCTGCAAGGTAACCTAGTTCATCCAGCAAGGGTAGACGTAGAGGGCTCACTGGTGCCCTTTGGTGGTCTGTCTCCAGAGGGAGGTTCAGATTCTCCATTGGGAGCATTACTGAGGCAAAGCCCCCGGGCCTGTGGAAAATATGGCCCAGACCGCAGAATCCTTTATAAACGCATTCTATGAACATCTTCAGGAATGCATGGATCATGCAATCCCAAATAAAACCAAGACCCAATCCTCCAAAGGCAGACATCCTGTCTGCTGGACCCCAGCCATAAACAAACTATACAATAGAAGGAGGAAGCTACTACACGATAGAGCAAAATCCCAAAACGGGAAGGCATCTCTGATCAGTATTAGCAAAAAACTACGGGCACTCATAAAATCATCTAAGGCCAGCTTCGAGAGAAAAAATGCACAGGACACTAAGGATAATCACAAGGCTTTCTTTAGTTATGTTAGGAACCTGGGTGGAAATTCCCAGATATGCTCAGAATTAGTCCAAAATGACAAAAAATACACCAAACCCACAGACATTGCCAACATCCTAGCTGACAGGTTCAGTGCAAACTTCTGCCCCCCCACCAAAAGGGCAAATATCTATCCCAGCAGAGTGCTGCCCCCCTGACATCTCAGGTGCTCAGGTAAGAGCCGCCCTCTCCAAAGCAAAAAACACAGCATCAATGGGACCAGACGGTGTCTCGGGCTGCGTCCTACATGAACTCCAAGAAGAGCTAAACCCAAACGTAAAACTACTGTTCAATTTCAGCCTTACTACAGGATATGTACCCAAAGAGTGGCGTACAGCAACAGTGGTCCCTCTCCACAAAGGTGGTGCCTCAACGGATCCTGGAAACTATCGCCCCATAAGCCTGACTAGCTTGGTCTGCAAAGCTATGTAAAGGATCATCATGTACCTCATAAATAAAGATATTGGGGACCTACAGACACTGGATCCTACCCAGTTCGGCTTTGTTAAGGGCAGATCCTGCCTCTTAAACCTGGTTGATTTCTTTGAAACAGTCACCAAGGCCATTGACAAGGGGAAGGTGGTCCACACAGCCTACCTGGACCTTGCAAAAGCCTTCGATACAATACCCCACTCGGGCATTATAGATAAGCTCACCAGCTTAAATATAAACCCCTATGTCACTAGATGGGTTGCAAACTGGCTCAAGGACAGAACCCACATGGTTAGAATTGCTGGAGCCATGTCAGACTCCAAACCAGTTACAAGTGGCATCCCACAAGGCTCAGTCTGGGACCTCTCTTGTTCGGTATATATTTCTCGGAGGTACAGGCCAACATGGAAGGACTGTGGCTGACCAAGTTTGCAGATGACTGCAAACTGGGCGCCATAATCGACTCTCCAGCCGACACAAGCATCCTCCAAAAGGGTCTCATAGAAACAGACAACTGGTGCCAGAGCCATGGCCTCAAGCTAAATGCCAAAAAGTGTATAGTCATCCCCTTTGGCAAAAATAAAGTGCCCACAAATTACCACATAGGTGGTAATCCATTAAGTACAGAAGAAGTAATTAGGGACCTGGGGAACCAAGGTGATAGCAATCTCTCATTTGACAACCACGTGGCCAAAGTGGTTAGAAAAACATTTTATATAGCCCACCTAATCATGAAGGGATTCACATCTAGATCAGGGGAGGTCATCGTGCCTCTTTACTCATCCCTCATCAGGCCCATAATGGAGTACAATGCCCCTTTTGGGATGTACCTTACCAGACACCTGCAGCAACTGGAAAAAACCCAAAAGTACCTCACCAAGAGGATCAAAGGGCTCAAACAGATGCCATATGCTGCCCGGTTAAAGAAACTCCAGCTCTACTCAGTGGCATACCAGCTGCTCAGAGGCGATCTGTGCCTGACTTATAAAGCCATGTCCAACCCGGAATTAATGGACATACTGCACCTCAGAAAATCCAAATCCCATCGAGCTACGCGCTTGAGAGACTTGAACCTCAGCACTGAAATAAATAGGACATGCTGGAGGGTCAGATTCATAACCCAGATGCTCCCTTCACACTGGAATAAAATCCCAGTCCAGGTTAGGCAGAGTCCCTCATTGACTCTCTTCAAGAGGAATCTTGATGAGTGGATGGGAGATCGTAGGTTTACCCTGGGTATCACTTCTGTGTCACTGTTAGACAGAGGCACAGTATACTTACCTCGAAAAAGGGCATAGCAAAATTAATTTAAAATGGGTGGCGAAAGCCAAACACACTCTGGCTAAGCTTATAAATGCCCTAGGGCAGATAGCCTGGTATGAGCCTATGAACCTATGAAACCATTACTGGGAGTTCTGGAATGCCATAAAGCAGGGAACAGAACGCCTGATAATGGCTTTGGTAGACCTGAAGCTAGACACCCACTCTGACAGCCTGGAGTGCATTCCTATGTGATTGAAAGAATTACAAAGCTGCCTGGTCCTACCCAGTGCACCAACAATGGATGAGCCCAGACATGAAGGCAGTCACATTTGTGACTGACCACAAGTTGGATATGGCACTGTGCAGTGTGATATTCAGTGGTCACCCCACTCTATCGCTTGTCATGGTGATCCCCTTCTTTGACTGTCAATATTCTTCTCATTTTGCAGCTCAAGCCTCCCTTTTGCCAACTATCCTCTGTGTCTGTCTGTCCATGACTCTTCTTTGTGTTCCCCTCCCTATTTGTGTCATCACCTCCCTTAATAGGCTTTGCCTGTCATTTGTATTTTTTTTATGTCCCTCCTGCCATCCCTATTACCTTTTTCCTACCAACACCCCTACCAAAACCTTCTGTATGCTACTTCACCATCTTCAATTCTTGAAAATATAACAAAACGGACACAAGTACAAAAAAAATCCATTGCTTCCCCCTCCCTATGCTACTGCCCCTTTCTCCTTGACATTCTTTGCATTCCTTGGTTTGATCTTTCTCGCTTTCTTCCTAATCTATACACCCCTATCCTTTGCATTTATAATATAAATATTGTAGGGACTTTGATGCATAGCCCCGGGCTGGGATCTGAGCACATTGTGGTGCATCATTGCATTTCTGAATGTGCATTGTCACAAGCATGCTGTATGATACTGGACTCATTAGGTCAGTGATGCAGCACTGTCCTAGTCATTGAGTGACATATTGCGTTTTGTGCAAGTGAATTGCTTACTTATTTGGCAATTTTGCACAATGCCACAACTACTGCATAGTTAACCAGTATTAGGCCACAATGCCACTCCCATTGCATAGTTAACCAGTATTAGACCAGATTGCAGTCCTTCACTTGTACTATTTGTCCTTTATGCACCTGCCTAAGTGATTTTTCTAAATCATGGCTATGCAATATCATTCTTCCTGCTTAGGAGATTCCATGTAAGTTTCTTGTAGAGATATTCACAGAAGGCAAGGCACTTGAAGACAGGGAAATATGATCTGAAGCTAAAGAAGACAGTTACCTTAATAATAGACAAGCTGTAAAATGGTTAGGTTACATGTCTCTTTTTCTTAACACCCCTACAGGTGTCCCACAAGGATCCATCCTTGGTCCATTACTCTTTAATACATTTACTAATAACCTGCGTACTTCTTCCTCCTTTTGAATGCTTATACAGTGTGCAGATGACTCCACTATCATCTGCTCTTCTCCCACACTTCCACACTTATGTACATAACCCATCATATTCTTCCCTCCATTAAAATCTGGCTTACTAACTCTCAAATCTCCCTTAACCCTTAAAAAACAAACTCCTTCTCTTTACACCAAAAAAATGCTTTCCTGACATAAATCATTTCAAGATCCTTTCCCTGATAATACAGCGATTAAAATAGTCACACTAAATTACTAGGAGTCACTATACTTCTAGGACTCATATTAGATGATAAAAAAATAAATAAAATCTCCTGTGCTGTCTGGACCCCTCAATGTACACTGCTTCTAAACTAACCCTAAATGAAAAAATGCAAAAGAGGAATGCAACCATTTTAGAAACTGTGGAATAGCTTGGGAAACTTACAGGGATCCTATTCATTCTTTATGAACACTGTCTACCATATCTCTAATCCTAAACCAAAAACTGCAAAAGGGGAATATAACCATTCTTGCAACCCTGGGACAGTGTGACTCCTTTATTGGGAAAAGTTCAGGGATCCTATACATTCTTTACGAACACTATCTACCATATTTCTAACCCTAAACCAAAAACTTATCCTTTCTTTATGAACACCATCTACCATATTTCTAACCCTAAACCAAAAACTGCAAAAGAGGAATATAACCATTCTAGCAACCCCGGAACAGTGAGACTCCTTTACTGGGAAAAGTCCAAGGATCCTATCTGTTCCTTACGAACACTATCTACCATATCTGTAGGTTCCTGTAATCTCTATATATGAACTAATTGATTTCTCTATACTATAGTAAAGGTATATGCATCCTGGAGAGCATGTTGCCTTTGGACGGCAGCACAAAAATCCATCTTTTCTTTTTTCCTTCATAATTTGATAAACTATCTGAGTTTATCTCCAAGTAACCACATTAGAATGCCCAACATTGAACTGACTCCTTAAAACAGCATTACTTTTTAATATTCTGTGGTCTATCACATTCATTTGATGTTATACCTAGAACAACAAAACTCGGTAGTATATCACAGTAGCTTTTTCTCAAAAACAAAACTATAATGGAACAACAAATCAGGTAAGCTAACAACTAAGTGTCCGAGCTTTATTTTTACTCCCTGTTAAACAGTTCTTTGAGTGTCCTACCTTTCATACCTTCAGCAAGTGGCTCAACCCACTCCATTCACCCTTGCTACACAAGGGCTCACTCTGATCTCATACCCTACATCCAATTCACACCCATACCCACTATCATTACATTTAAACTTGACCATTTATACACCCACTCTAGGCCACATCCATCCTTACCATATAAACCATTTGGAGCTAAGCATATCACACATTAGTAAAACTGCTCTGCCTCATAAAGTATCGCTAACCATATTGCATATTAGCCACCAAACTTTATCTCACTAAATAGTCCCACCAATCTCTCTATAACACTTACAACTCCTTTGAACAAAACCCCAATAGTTCCTACAAACCACTACTCTACAAATTACCAGAATGTTAATCAAACTAGCAAAATTCCTTGCCTTACTTATAACTACCTACCTCTCTACATCATTCGATCATCTCCAAATCTCAACTATTTACTCCCCCCACCAACCTGACCTATATTAAGGACAACGCCACACTATGCAATATTATTATATCTCCAGAACTTTTTATTAACCCCAATACAAAACTCTAATCACTTAAACTTTTTGATTTAAAAATAAATTCAAGTCCATGCCAAAAAATACGCCAAACTACTTATCAAACTCAAGAACAAAGTGCCAAAGAGGCAGAAGACAATAATTCAAATAAAAAAGTAATTTTATTACAAAGAATAAGTGCTTTTGCGGTATGCCATACCACTTCCTCAGACATCATTGCAATTAAAAACAACAGGTCTTAAATACATATTCAGATATTAATTAATCAATGAAAATCAATAAAAATTGTCATCACACCAATTAAAAGATGTTACAAAATCCTATACAAAAATTAAAGGACAAGAACAAAAATAAAATGTGTATCTAAAAATATATGTAGCATACTACATTTATTTTTTATTTTTTCTCAACCTTTGGGACTTTAAGACAGGTTTCAGGGGGACACAGTCATTTAACCCAAGCCCCCTATGAGCCCCTAACCTTAGTATCCATTGAAGTTCCACATTCCCTGTTCTAGTAGTGTAGTCCCCTAGTCTATTATTCTCAGGGAGCACATATAAGACTTAAAACAAAAATTGGTGTTGGTTACCTGCTGAAATTGTGTGCTTAGCTAAAGCACTACAATCCAACCCTGTCCTAATACAATACAGGTGGTCCTTTATTCTATCCCTGAGGCGACGATTAGTTACCCACATAAAATTTAAAACAGAGTATGCAGTGTGCTACATAAACCACATTCATTGTATTGCAGTCAGCCACTGCTCTGAGTTGCCATAAACATCCAGACCCTGGATATTAAAAATACCTAGACTCATCTATAGAATCGCAATAAGCACACGCTGTACACTTGTGGGTACCATACATAAGTACGCCTTCTGGGAGAGACCACCTGGGATAGCACAAATGCTGTTTTAAGTTCTTTCTGTTCTTATACACAAACTTGGGGCTGGAACCAACTAAACCAAAGGTCCTGTTATCCACTAATAATATATGCCAATTATCTCGAATGAGGCATTCCACTACTCCAACATTTTGAGTGCAAGACAAAACAAAAGGAATGCCATCAAATAATCGACTTGGATTGTTTCTACCAATTACACGGTCAGAGAAATAGGGTTTTGCTTGTCCCCTCCTCTCTTGAAACACTTTCGTATAGGCCTGATCTATCTGTTTCTGGCTATAACCCCTGGATGCAAAGGCTTCCTTCAAATAATTCAACTCATGTGCAAAGTCAGTGTCATCACAGGATAGACGGGATGCCCTCATAGCTTGTCCTGTTATAATATTATAAAAAACACGCTGAGGGTGCATACTCCCTCTATGTAGGAATGCTTGACTATAGCATTCCTTTCGATGCAACTTAGTACATAGTCCTTCACCTCTCTGAAAGACCATTACATCCAGAAAATGAATGCTTTGCATGGAACTATTCATAGTAAAATAGAGAAACTCATTACAACTGTTAATGTGACAAAAGAACAGAGAAAGGTCTTGTTCACTACCCTGCCAACCCAAAAACAAGTAGCCAGCAAAGCGACAATAAAAACATTTACAGTTGTAATGAGTTTCTCTATTTTACTATGAATAAAATTAATATTTGAATATGTATTTAAGACCTGTTGTTTTTAATTGCAATGATGTCTGAAGAAGAGGTATAGCATACCACGAAAGCGCTTACTCTTTGTAATGAAACAACTTTTTTATTTGAATTATTGTCTTCTGCCTCTTTGGGAATTTGTTTCTTGCATCTACCAGTGATTTTTTGTGGTTTCACTCGCTTTGTTGGAGATTCTTATTTGTGTACTTATCAAACTCTCGTATCTATTCACAGTTATTACAAACCATATCAAATTAAGCGGTGACATACACCAAAACCCAGGCCCCCAATCCCAAACACAAATCTCCAACCTATTCACCACTCTAACAAATACAACCCCCTACAATCCCCTACAATCTCCTTCATAGCAGCTCTGATCTGCTACTAAATAATGTGAACCCTAGAAGTCTACCAAACAAAATCCATGAGTTTCACACAACCCTATCCCACTACTCCCCATACAAAACAATTCTACCTGAAACTTAGCTAAAACTCCTCATTCAAGATAATGAAATACTTACCCCTGGCTATCACATTATTGACAATACTGAATCCATAAAAGTAGTGGCGACATAGCAGTACTATACTAGGATAATCTCAAAACTGGCAGACTCACTATCAACCCCACCAACCTATGTAACTTAGAAATACTCATCTCCTGACTTTATATAAATCGAAACAAGCACATTAACATAATAGTCATCTACATCCCACCAGGTAACAAACCAACCACGATCGAGGACTTTCTCTGCTGGTGCTCAACTACTCTCAGCCAAGAAACTATAATCTGGGGGATGTCAATATAGACTGGAGTGGCGACCCTACCGGCCCATAATTATAAACAAACAAGTTTCTGAAAGCCATGGAGAGGCAAGTATAATGGAGCTCATAAACAAAAGTTAGGGAAACTTTGAGATGGATAACCCGACCCAGTTTGGCTTTGCAGAAGGGGAAGATCATGCCTTCTGAACTTGGTTTGGCTTCTTGACAGTCACCAAGGCCACGGATATGAGGAAAAGGCAGTCCATACAGCCTACCCTGACCACCGAGAACTTTCCGACAATACCCCCACCCCACAGCCTTAAATCCAAAACTCAAAACCATATTGGCATTGTGCAAACTGCAAATGATGGGTTAAACCAGAACTCAACAAGTAAGGTTAGTTGGCACTGTGTCAGAGAACCCACAGCAAGCAGTCACTGGTCTGTGTCCAGAGACTCCTTGGTTTTGGCCCTTTGGCATCTGGTACCTTGGTCCTTGGCTACATCAGAGGGACAGGACTTCTTGTGTAGATGTTTGCGGGGAGTTACAGTGGTGAGTGCAGACTGCACGATAGTGAAAGTGCATCGACTCACGGAAACAGATAGGAAGGGACAGAGCCATCAGAAGAGGTGCGCAGAAGAGCCATGGCCTGCCATAAATGGCCTGAAGTTAGTCAGGCCCTGTGGGAAAACATACGGTAACTAAATCCACTAATGGGTGGCAATCCACTCACTGGGAAGGGATATCAGGGACCTGGAGGGCCTGAGGGACACCCACTCACATGCTAAAGTTGACCTTTCTTTGACACTCAAACACGAAAAGTTTTCTACATTGCCTACTAAGATCGTACCTGATCATGAAAAGGGATTCATTCTGTACCTTCATAGTCATTGTTCCCCTATACTCTTCACTCGATTACAATGCCCCATTCACCATGGATCCATTCGAGGTCTGACCAGCAGAGAAATCCCAAAAAGTTTCACACACAAAAAAAATCTGTCATAAAGGATGGACTCTGAAAAATTTCAGCTGAGGCCAGTCCACTACAACTCAGCTCACCGCCTGCTATCAGAGGTGACAACATGTGCCATGTACAAGAACCATCCAAGGGAATTAATGGACATGCTCCACCTCAAAAAACCCAAAACCCAAACCACACCAAAAGCAGACTTAAACCTACGGATATAAAACGGATATAAATAGGACGAGGGATAGATTTATCACTCAGAGAGAGAATACCTATACTGTGGAATAAAGGCAGAGATGAGGCAGAGCACCTCAGCTGACTCTGTTCAAGAGAAAGGAAGAGAGATGTGGATGGGAGATTTGGAGAATCCCCTCATCATCTGTGTCACTGCTGACAGAGGCATAACACAAACTAATGGGCACAGTATTTTTTCATATAAGGTGCAAAATACCACAAAAAGTGGCTAGGCTTATAAATGCCTTAGGGCAGATAGCCTAGTATAAACCTATGAACCTAAGAACCTATGACTGAACTACATGCTCTTTCCATAATCCGTCAAACTTCATAAACCTTTATGGTTTCAGTCAACTAATAAAAACTCCCACAAGACATGACAAGCATAGTAATAAACAATCAATTTTTGAGTGGAACCTGATGAATTCAAATGCACTCTGTTACCCATCAGGCTGCATTCCTGACACCCTAAGTTATCATCTGTCCATGTGCCCACTAACGCACTGCACAATCCTTCCAAAAATCACTGTCTATAAGAACTTTCCTGGTCAACAAATGTCAATAAATAAATAATAAATAAATAAAAAGAACTTCTCCCCAACACCTTTAAAATCCTTTTACATCTATGTGACTGGAGCCCACTAAAACACCTCAACCTTGACCTAGCAGTTCAATACTTCAATGAAAAATTCCTCACTGCCCTAAACAATCTAGCACCCCTCAGAAAGATGTATGTAAAAACCAAACCCATCCAGTGGCTCACTACTGAAACTAAAACAATCCTCAAACAGACAATCCTCAAACAGAGAGATAGAGCATGGAACCTATAACAGAAAATCAAAAACCAAATATCCCTTCAAAACTATCACCAACTTTGAAACCAAGCCAAAAAACAAATTAAACATGATAAAAAACAATACCTTGCAACAATTCAAGAAAAAGCACAAAAAATCCCCCAAAATACTGGGCAGCTATAAACTAATTACTAAGACCAAGCTGATCCACCACCCCAGCTCCATCTACAACAAATCACACAGACAGCATAACCTCACAATTTAATAGCTATTTCATCAAATCTATTCTACCCTAATTAAGAATAACAACAAAACCCCACTAACTATTCCCACCAACCTAGAAACTAATATTATCTCCTTCACTATAAATCCAATACAAACCTCAACAATAAAAAAATCCCTATCTAAACATAAACCTTCATGCCTTGCTGTTGATCAACTCTCTGCTGAATTTATTAAATTAGCTGCAGGCATCATCTCCTACCCCTTATTAGTCTTAATTAACAGAACTATAACAGAAAATGATATGCCTAAAACTTTGGAAAATCTCCTATATAACCCTCCTCCACAAAGGAGGGACCTCCATCGAATTTACTAATTGCTATTCTAACACCCACACAAAAATACTCAAAAAATGCATGCATTCACAACTACTAGACCCCCTCTTAAAAAGTAACCTCTTATCCTAATCTCAACATGGCTTCAGACCAAAACACAGTACAAGTGCTCTAGTTAGCTTTACAAACACAATCAACCACCACAGAAACAATAACCTACTTGCCTCTTCTATCTTTCTAGACATGTCTAAGGCCTTCGATACAGTCTCCCACCAAAAATGGGTTAATGAGCTAGCTGCCTTAAACCTCTCCCAACCCACCCTGTACTGGTTTGTCAACTAGCTATCCGACTGACAGCAGGCAGTCAGGTGGCAAACGGAACTTTCCGCTCTCCTACCAGTCTCCATGGGTATAACTCAAGGCTCAATCCTTGGTCCACTCCCTTCTTCCATTTTTGCAAACAAACTCTGTACAGCTACCCAGCATGCACCCACAATACAATATGCAGACAATTCCTCCCTCAGATGTTCAGCTACTTCTGTTCCTGAACTCTTACAAAAAACACAATCTTTTCTTGACATACCTTTTCAACTGTCAGCTCATTCTCAGTCCCAACAAAATAAAACTTATGGTCTTCAGCTGTAACAAACAAGTGACCACAACCCCCCCCCCCCCTTTACAATCTACTCATCAAACAACATAATAATAAAAGCAGTTAAACACACAAAACTCCTTGGAGTCACAATAGACAAGTGACCTTAAATTTGACAAGCACACAGCACTAACAATCAAAAAGTCCACATTAAGCTAGTCTCACTATACAGAATCAAACCCTTCCTAACTGACGCCACCAGACAGTCCATCTCCAGAACTCATTCAATCTCCACACTCTCATATGCATCACCAGTGTTTACTAACCTAAGAAAAGCAGGCCTAAATAAACTGGAGTCATGCTATAACAAAATATCCAGATTTGCCACTAACCTACCATCCAGATCACATCACTGCTCAGCATTACACCAACTAGAATGTTTGAAAATTTGTACTCTTCTCACTTTCAACCAACTAGCCCTAGCACACTTCATCCTACACCACCAAGACAACTGTTCAGCCCTTAGTGATCTTATCAAACCCCATGCAAACTGTCAGACTCTAAGATCCTCCAAAAAACTTCTGCTGAAGGTAACTAAATCCGATAATAGCCATTGTGACTCCTTATACTCCAACAAAATAACAAAATCATGGAAGATGATGCCACAAGAAATACTCAGCATGCCCAACCCATTCAATTTCAAAATAATGCTAAGAGAACACCTAAACAATAACTGGCTCTGATCCTGTACTAAACCAGGCTAGAACCCTCCTCCTTTCTATCTGCTTTAACTCTTCCTTTGCAACTATAGCACTGCCACATGTCAACTATTCAACAACTTTGCTTTTCCTTCCTGCCCAACCATACTAACTTTGTCTTATCACTCCATTTTATTCTTGAGGTCCTATCTAATCTATCATTTCCTCTCTATAACTAGCATAACCCATAATCTTCTTCCTATACATCTGTCTACTTCTCCATGTAATTATCTGTATACATAAGCTTACAATGCTTTTTCATTGTTTTAATTTTTTTAATAATATATTACACCTGTCATAATTGTATTATTGTATTATTGTATTTGTCAAAACTGTTAAAATCATGCCTTTGTTTAACAATAAAAAACAATGACTTTATTTAACAATATTTGTGGAGCTTTTCTCCCCGGGCATCTGCTGAAAATGGGTCAAAAACCCAGTCGGACCTACCTGGAAAACATATGTAAAATAAAAATAAAATAAATAAATAAAACTTAAGTTTGATCTCCATATCCATCAAAATATTAAGAAAACCCACCAGAAACTAGGCATGCTGTATAGGAACAAACACTTTCTCAATACATCTACTAAATTCACTCTTGCCAAATCTTACCTCCTGCCTTCCATTCTATAGGAAGCCGCAATCCTCACTAACTTACAATCCTCCATAAAATCTAAACTAGAATGCTGCTACAACAAAGCTGCCAAGTGTGACCCTAACACAAATAACTGCACACATCATAGTAAAGCATTATTTTTATTGTAATGGCTTAAACTTTCTAACTATTTTTATTATGTCCATCTCTTAACCATGCAGAACATCATTTATAAGACTTTAGCATGCTCATCCCTCAGTTATATAGTGAACTTATATGCTTCCAGTATAACTTCGAAGTCTGAAGATAAAAAAAACTCATAGCTGTTTAAATCCATAGAAAGTACTGGGTGAAAGTTTATATTCTTACTCAGTAGCTAAAATATGGAACTACCTTCTCCTTACTACCAGGACAATATCTAACGTGTCTCCCTTCAAATCCTCCTTAAAAGAATAGTTAAATAAAACCTGGATATGCACCTGCTCCAGTTGTGGCTAATATAACTTTTGGCTGACATAACTGTCTAAATCCCCCTCTCCCCTCTTTTTCTCACCTACCCACATTACCCTTCTGATCATCACATACACAACCTTTCTCTAATATCTACCTACCCTCCACTCTTTCTCTAAGCACTCCTTCCCTTATTTCTCAAGTATCCTAGCCCCTCTTAATAATTTTTCCTTATATCTGGAATATTGCTAGCTCCTTATACCCTCCAGCCTAGCTTCCTTACAATACTCTGATAAAAAGAGGATAAGAAATAAGAGATAAGCACTTTTGCGGCTATGAGCCGCTTCTTCAGATTATAAAAAACAAATGTATAAACAGACATGTTTTTAAAACAAAACGCAACAAATCAGAACAATTTCAAAAAACACATGATCTACATTGTAGCAAGTATCTATTCATTAAAAACTCTCACCATTCATGGACACCTAACCAATAGAAACCATCTTGTATAGTCACATGCTATCAGTACGTACATTGCAAACAAACAGTCAAAATAAAAAGCTTACTTCACAAATAAAATGAATTAACTCTATACAACAAAAAACACTATAGGCAAACAAGATAGTGCAAATAATCTCAACTGCATAGAGGTTTAAAGGAGGAAGCTTCATTCAATCCTGGAAAAGTATCTGCTCTCAAACGTACTATCCAGTGCAATTCAGAGAATTCAGTCTTATTTTTAAGATCTTCACCTCTCTTCATCACTTCTAAAACTTCTAATTAGAGAATTCAGTCTTATTTTTAAGATTGCCACTTCTCATCCCTGCATCTAAAACATCTAAAACAGCAAACTTAAAGCATTGGTGTGAACCCGATTCAGTAACATGCTTTGATAAATTGTGAGACCTCTTGTTACATATATCACCCACATGTTCTAAAATCCTTTCTTTAAAAAGTCTGTTTGATTTTACCTATGTAAAAACAGTTACACATCTAACACTTTGCATAATAAACATTAGATGTTCTACAATCAGCATAAAAGTGTAAAAATATTTTGTAACCAAGAGATATTAAAGTATTAGTTTGCTGTCATGGTGGTTGTATTTGTTTTGTATATTTAGTTTCACTTAGGTCTACAAGTCACCCTTTATCCACTTATTATATTTGCTTGATTCTAACAATACCCAAATCCCTCTTTCTTTATATCCTTACAGGTGACTTTCTTTTAAACACCTCCCCACAGTCTTCTCACATCTGTCATAGGTTTATAGGTTCATAGGTATGTACTAGGCTAACGGCCCTGGAGCCTATTATAAGCCTATCCCAAGAAGATTCCCTGGCATCATGCCACCCATAGTTAGTTCCCAGTGTCCCTGTCAAGCAAGGCCACTGAAGTGATCCCCGGAGTTAACTTCCTATTGCCCACCCACACGTCAAGATTTCTCTTAAAGAGGGCCAGTGAAGTGCTCTGCTTGACATGAATGGGAAGTTTGTTCCAGAGCATGGGAAGTCTCTGGGTTAGGAACCTGTCCCTCCAGCATGTTCTGTTTATTGTGGTAATAAGGTTTAGGTCCCTGGAGCATGTGGCATGAAGGATTGGGATTTCTTTAGGTGTAGCATATCTAGCAGCTCTGGGTCAGACATGGCTTTGTAGGTCAAGCAAAGTTTGCCTCTAAGTAGGCGATAAGAGACAGAGTATAGCTGGAGTTTTTTGAGTCTGTCCATATAGGGCATGTGTCTAAGGCCTAAGATCCTCTTAGTGAGGTATTTTTGTGGCCTTTCCAGTTGTAGGTGTCTAGTGAGGAGCATACCAAATGGGGCATTGCATTCTATAATAAGTCTAATGAGGGACAAGTAGAGAGGGATTATGACGTCTTTCTTCCTGGATGAGAAACCTTTTGTAATGAGATGTGCCACATAGAAGGACTTTTTGACTACAGTGACAATGTGGTTATCAAAGGAGAGGTTGCTGTCAACCTGTGTCCCCAGGTGTCTAATCACACCTTTGGTGTTTAGTGGACTACCGCCTATGTGGTAGTTCATGCGCACCGAATGTTTCCCAGAGGGAATGACAATGCACTTTTTGGCATTGAGCTTAAGGCCATGGTGCTGGCACCAGTCACTGGTGTCAGTGAGGCCTTTTTGTAGAATGTCTACATAAGTTGGAGAATCAGTAATGACTCCCAGTTTGCAGTCATCTGCGAACTTGGTCAGCCAAAGTCCCTTTGTGTTGGCTTGAACTTCAGAGAAGTAGATGCCAAACAAGAGAGGACCTAGGACTGATCCCTGTGGGACACCACTTGTAACTGCTCAGTAGTCAGATTTGGAGTTTGCTACTTTCACAATGTGGGTTCTATCAGTGAGCCAGTTGGCAACCCATCTTATTATATAGGGGTTTATACCTAGTTTAGTGAGTCTATCTATGATTCCTGAGTGAGGGATGGTGTTGAAGGCCTTGGGAAGATCTAGGTAGGCTGCGTGAACTACCTTGCCCTCATTCACAGCTCTGATGACAGACTCGAAGAAGTCTATCAGGGTGAACAGGCATGATCTACCTTTTACAAACGCATACTGCGTGGGGTCCAGAGTTTGGAGGTTCCCTATGTCCTTATTTATAAGGTCCATAATGATGCGGTCCATAGCCTTACATATCAGACTCATCAGGCTAATGAGGCGGTAGTTCCCAGGGTCTGTAGTCGCTCCCCCTTTGTGGAGTGGGATGATCGTAGCAGTGCACCATTCAGTAGGAACAAAGCCTGAAATGAGGCTGTGATTGAACAGGGTACTCAGGTATGGTGCCAGTTCACTTTGTCATTTATGCAGAACACAGCCAGGGATATTGTCAGGTCCCATGGAAGCTGTATTTCTGGCTTTGGACAGTGTGGTTTTTACCTGTGTAGCTGTGATAATAGGGACTTGGCATTCCTCAGGTATTGTGATAAGCCCTTTAGGGGGTGAAAAGGGGGTAAAGTTGGCATTGACCCTGTCAGCCGATATGTTGGCAATATCATTTGGTTCTGTATATGTATTACCATTGTGCTGTAACTCAGAGCAGATCTGAGTATTGCCATGTAGACTCTTGACATAACTATAGAATGCCTTGTGGTTGTCTTTAGAATCTGCAGCAATTTTGTTTTCGTAGCTAGCTTTAGAGGATTTGATGATGGATCTCAGTTGTTTGCTGAGGCTAACGAAGGAGTTTTTCCAGTCTTGGAACTTCACCCTTTCCTGCAACAGTTTTTCCTCAACAATGTTTCTTTCCTTTCTAAATATACTGACCAACCTTTAGCAACAATCTTTTCTCCAGTATTACTGTCTTTATGCTCTGCTAATTTAATGTATATTGCTGCTCAACAACATATCCCAGTATCTAATCGCATGTATGATTGAACTGTAATATCTATTATTCTATGTATGATGATAAACTACCTACCTACCCTCTGTATAAGTGGAGAAATAGTAATGTTTATTTACATAGGTGTGTGATTATAACAATAATTTTAAACTATTAAGTCTGGAAGTTTTCTCCCTGGGTCTCCCCTGAAAATGGGTACTTTTGACCTGGATGGACTTTCCTGGTAAACAAATGTCTAAACAAATAAATAAATTTAGAAAGGATTCAAGAGGTATTTCTTCAGAGAAAGGATAGTGGATTCATAAAAAAAAATCTTCAGTGATGGCATCAGTCATGTGGATAAAAAAGACTGATGCATTCATATATAAGGGAAACTCAAATGAGGATATCAAAATAGAACATGAACTGCAGAAGTATTCTGGAAAGATCTCTGAATTCTAAATTACCTACTGATAAAACCAGTGAAGTTATGTTTTCATCCATTTAATAAATTGGGGAACACGGTACTTCTGTGATGGATGAGTCAGATCTCAGTCACTTTTCATGCATGATAATAAGGCAAAGGCAGCAAGCTACACTGCTGGCTTCACGAGAAAAGTGGCATTATAGAAAATTAGTGTATGTATTATAACAAGCAGCCACATGACAATATTGTTGACTGTAGATGAACGTCTAAAGGTCAGTGTAGTACAGGAAAAAAGGCATTACATAACTAAACCACAAAAGTCATGTCAGACAAATATAATAGTTTCTGCAGCAAAGTGACTTAAGTAGATAACCAGGAGGATGCTGCAGATGTTGTTTACAGTAGACAGTCGATTATCTGAAATATTAATTATCTGAACCAGCTTTCCAAAGTTTTCAGGTAGGAAAAATCATAAAGTCTGAATATGTAATCATTATATGTATTCTCTTGTGCATGTTTTTTGAGGTTGTAGCCAGCTCATGTGTGAAAAATATTCTTTATTGTCTACTGAAATCCCTGAATGGTTGAAAGGTGTATTACTGCATGCAGAAAAAAACAAGAATTTAGAAATGTTTTATCCATTTCAATTATATATTTCATTTTCATAGGTTCATAGGTTCATAGGTAGGTACTAGGCTATCGGCCCTGGGGCCTATACAAGACCAGCCAAAAAGGTACCCTGGCTTTTGCCACCCAAGAAAATTATTTTCCTGTGCCACTGTCGAGCAGAGCCACAGAGGTGATCCCCGGGGTGAATTTCCTATTTCCCATCCAATCATCAAGATTTTTCTTGAAGAGTGCTAATGAGGAGCTTTGTTTGATATAGATAGGTAGTTTATTCCAGAGTATGGGAAGTCTCTGGGACAGGAATCTATCCCTCCGGCATGTTCTGTTTATTGTGGTGACAAGGTTTAGGTCCCTAGAGCATGTAGCCCAGAGAGACTGGGATTTCTTTAAATGGAGCATGTCCAACAGCTCTGGGTTTGACATAGCTTTGTATGTTAGGCAGACATCACCTCTGAGTAGGCGATATGCGACAGAGTAAAACTGGAGTTTTTTGAGACGGTCTGCGTAGGGCATCTGTCTGAGGCCGGTAATCCTCTTTGCGAGGTATTTCTGCGGCCTTTCCAGTAGTTGTAGATGTCTTGTGAGGTACATACCAAAAGGGGCATTGTACTCTATAATGGGTCTAATGAGTGATGAGTAGAGGGGAACAATGACCTATTTTTTTCTGGATGAGAAACCTTTTGTGATGAGGTGTGAGACGTAGAAGGATTTCCTGACTACTGTGGTGATGTGATTATCAAAGGAGAGACTACTGTCCGCCTGTGTCCCAAGGCCTCTTATCACACTTTTGGTGTTAAGTATACTACTGCCTCTGTTGTAGTTCATGGGTACAGAGTTTTTACCATTATTTTCTGAACAGTTTGATTATCTGAATTACCCTAGGTCCCAATTAGTTTACATAATCGACTCTGCTGTACTTATGTTATAGAAAAGCACCGGTGATGCTGTCTGTGCAGAGTATGCAGGCTCACCTGTGCTCTTGTTGTGAAATTGACTCTCTACTGTACTTATGTTATAGAAAAGCACCGGTGATGCCGTCTGTACAGAGTTTGCAGGCTCACCTGTACTCCTGTTGTGTAATCAACTCTCTACTGTACCTATGTTATGGAAAAGCACCGGTTATGCTGTCTGTGCAGAGTTTGCAGGCTCACCTGTACTCCTGTTGTGTAATCAACTCTCTACTATACTTATGTTATAGAAAACTACCGGTGATGTCGTCTGTGCAGAGTTTGCAGGCTCACCTGTACTCCTCTTGTGTAATCAACTCTCTACTGTACTTATGTTATAGAAAAGTGCCGGTGATGTCGTCTGTGCAGAGTTTGCAGGCTCACCTGTTCTCTTGTTGTGTAATCAACTCTCTACTGTACTTATGTTATAGAAAAGTACCCGTTATTCTGTCTGTGCAGAGTTTGCAGGCTCACCTGTACTCCTGTTGTGTAATCAACTCTCTACTGTACTTATGTTATAGAAAAGCACCGGTGATGCCGTCTGTGCAGAGTTTGCAGGTCACCTGTACTCTTGTTGTGTAATTGACTCTCTACTGTACTTATGTTGTAGAAGAGCACCGGTGATGCCGTCTATGCAGAGTTTGCAGGCTCACCTGTTCTCTTGTTGTGTAATCAACTCTCTACTGTACTTATGTTATAGAAAAGCACCGGTGATGCCGCCTGTGCAGAGTTTGCAGGTTATCCCTGTATTCTTGTTGTGCTTTACTATGGTGCCTGGTGTATTCCCACATCTCAAAGGCATGCCTACAGGGGAGCTGGCAGTTTTCCAAACACCTTGGAGAGAAACCCCAAGTGACAAGTCTAGAGATGAAGGACTCTATACTTGCAACAAAAACAGAATGCAACTTTGAAGTCATTATAATACTCAGTGGCTTAAAGGTAAGAAATTAATTTGAGAAAGCAGCATGGATAGCCATGAGAAAACTCAGTGGCAAGGGTGAATTGCATTATTAGGAGAAATAAGAAATGATTACCTCCTCCACATTAGTGAGACCTTTCTAGAGAACTATATACACTTTATAAAG
>NC_056741.1:1675297683-1675335183 GCF_019279795.1 Protopterus annectens
TGTACTAACATGACTTTAAAAAATGTACTATAGTTGTGCCCTTTGCTAATAATTTTAGATGGTAATAGATCCGCGCTCCATCAAGAAGAGACAATTTGTATTAGTGAGATAAATCTGACAAATGGAATTTTTCCCATGCATAATTCATTTTATAAAGATGTTTCTGTAGTTGTGTACTTTAGCTGTATTTAATATGAAACCTTTCTAAAAGAAACAGAGTCTTGAAGGCTGCTTTATTTTCTAAGCCGCTCATGTAGCAAGTCATTCGTAAGTAATAATAAATGCAACCTTGGCATGAATTTAATGCATTCCTTTTAGCAAATTTGTTATGCAGACCCTAAAGATAATCTATCTTGACATAAAAGTTTTAGCAGTAACACACTATCATCAGTTTTTGATTTCTTGTTATTGGATTATGTCACTGCTACTTTGAGACTTTACATTTTAAAAACAAGCTAGATACCTTAGTACCATTTAAGCACAGGAATATCTTTTGAGCCTCTGTACTACCTATTGATAGGTATAATATTTAAATTAAATATAACTTAAACACAGTCCGCACTTCTGAATCTTATAGCTGTACTCTTGTGTTTAGTAGTTTAACTATTCTGAAAATATTTACATGCTTTTCTTACTGAACTTTCATGAGAATTCCTTAACATTTTCTAACATAGTTTTTTCCCTGATTGTTACTATTTTGTGCTTTTTTAGTTTGTTGCACACATAATTTATCAATGTTTATGACATCTAACGACTGCAAAAATAATCTTCATTTCTGACTGATATTCTTTAGTATTGATGGTTTGTACTTTCCTGTCCTGCCCTTGCCTAAAATGTTGCTGCCCTGCTTTGTTTAACAATAATAGCATTTCTCAGCAATTCCCTCTTCTGTTCTATAATATTAAACTTAACTTATTTCTTGTTATACTTTTAAAATAAATGTTTTCCGGTCATCTACTGGAAAAATATCAACCAACATTCAGCTAATAACAATAATTAATTACACTGACTTCTACCACATTTAGGCAGTTTCTTGTTTATTATCTGTGTGTTCACTTTTATTGTTGTCTGTTTATGTAATTTCCCTTTCTTAAAAGGTTAAAAATGTTGCAATCCATTTGTTTATGATTGAGATTTCAAGTATTCATTGACATTATTATATTTCTGGTGTTTCATTTCTCATTGTTTCATTCAATTCTTTGCAAGACATTTTTAGCACAGATGCTGTTAGTTTTGTCATTCTCTTTGTTTTGTCATTGTTATCATTTTCACTGTAACATTAAATGTAAAACATGCAGGAAATGTATCTCTACCTAATTCCACATGTTAACGCACTCTTACTTAACTGTTTATATCAGTATCATGATTTGTACACTCATGTAATGGCTAATCATTTGAACTACCCTTTCCCATTTCCTACTGATTTTCCTCCTGCTGGAAGTCATGCTGCATTTTTCCCTCCGAGCCCTGACATAATAACCCAAGATCAGTAAGGCTACTCACCCTGTTGCTGTGTACAGACAGTCTGTCCTCTACAGGTAACGCTGTTGCTTTCACACTCCACACAACAAGGAGAAATGATACCAGGCTGGCCAAAAACTGCATCTTTGAGTCAGTTTGTAAAATTCAGTTGTAGTGGTATCTGCTTGCTAGATGTTTAAGGCTCTTCTCTGACTCTGACAAAGGTTTCAACCCATTTTATAACCCCTCAGAGCCTTGGAGGTGACGCAAAAAAAAATAACAACTGCGCATCAAAAGCAAATTATACTTGTGGATAGTATTAACCCCTTCACTACCCAGGAACAATATCCTGCCCACAGCTATTTAAATAGTAAAAGTAACACTTTGCATAGGTTTATTCACTGACTATGAAATAGCAAACAATTTGTCCGAGGATTATAAAGGGAATAGAATTTGTGGTTATCATTATTTTTCAGAAAAGCTTATGTTTTTCATTTTTAGTGATCTCCCTGATGTGTTTTAATACTGTAATATGTGTGTGTGTGTGTCTGTATATATATATATATATATATATATATATATATATATATATATATATATATATATATATATATATATATATATGCATCTATAGCTTATCTGTATGTATGTGTGTTTATATAAACATATACATGCATGTCTGTGTGAGTCTCTGTCTCTCTCTTTATGTGTGTGTGTGTGTGTGTGTGTGTGTGTGTGTGTGTGTGTGTGTGTGTGCGTGTGTGTGTGTGTGTGTGTGTGTGTGTGTGTGTGTGTGTGTGTGTGTGTGTGTGTGTGTGTGCGTGTGTGTGTGTGTGTGTGTGTGTGTGTGTGTGTGTGTGTGTGTGTGTGTGTATATATATATATATATATATATATATATATATATATATATATATCAATTTTGTTAACCAAGTCTATACCTATACTCCAGGGGGAATATGCAGGTGGCAGACCGAAGCCTTCCACTAGGCAGGGCATGGGCAACGTTAGTTTTTTTCCATTTAGCACAGCAAAACTTCAGTCAGCGGCATAGTGAAAAATTGTAAATATTGTACTAGTCAGTGCTGAAATCTCAACTTTCAGAACTAAGTTCTTAATTTTTCTTCTGATTTCCTTCTTGTCACTAGATTCAGATTTATTTATTTCAGTAGTGTATTCATTGCATTTGTTTGCTATGTCCCAACACTGTCTTCTGGGCTCTATATAATATTATGAAAGTGAGACTACCATTTGAGTAAGCTGCTTTAAGCATAAGATGTAAAAGAGATTTTTCTCTTTGCTCCAGTTTTAGTGTCTGACAGTTAGCAGGAAGGACTGAGATTATCTATGTGTTAATAATTACTTTCACCTTACATTACTGGGGTAGAATTGATTCTCCCCAGTGTCCACTCACAAGAACTGTAATTGAATTGTTGGTAATGTATTAGAAGCAAAAGGGAAAGCGCTGCCTGTTAAGTATGGGTAGTATTCCAGTTATCATCTTTAATTGTAAGGTACTGAAATCTAATCAGATAAAGTGTGAATACCAGATAAAAACATAGAAAGGGCTCAGAAATTAGCAGCTGCACAAAACTAAGGCGTACATTCCAAGAATGTTAAAGGCTTTTCATGCAGGTTGACTATCCTGCTACTATATGAGAAAACTATTGTGTCATTATAAGGTAAGCAGGTACAGGTTTTTCTTTATTTGTGAACCAGGTAAGTACAATAGTGTGGTGAACCTTTTCAGCTACAACCTGGCCAAAAGGCATAGAGAGTTTGAAAAATAAAGGACTTTTTTAAAAATGATAACATGCAGGCATTCAATAGCAGGAAGACCGGTTGGTGAAAGGTTACTGATCGGGTGTCACTCAGTACCATACTCACTTTATAGTGCTGGTCACTTTATGTCCTGATTAAAGAGCAGGACCAGGTAATGAGTGGCACATCGAGTTAAACACTGTACAAGGATGGAGAAGGGGAAACAGACGGCATATAAATAGGAGGTGTTTCCTTTTCTTTGTTTTGTGTGATTTTGCAGTTCGTATGTATATATTTACACACATTTTGCAGGGGATGTCTGGGGCTTATTTCTGTTTCTTTTGTAATGAAGTATACTGGGGAAGGTGAGCCATTGCTTAGGGCATGGTAATTTTGGTGGCTGTGTGGTTAATTCTTGTTGATATGATTCCCCAAGAATTTTGATGTTAGTGGTCATATGATGGCACAGAACCTCTATATGGATCATGATCAAGTATGCTATAATGCAGTCAGCAGAAAGTGGAAATGAATCGTAATGGAGGTAAAATATTGTTCTTTAAGTGTTCTGTGCTATCTCTTAAGGAATGCATCAAACAAATATGCAGTGCTTGTACACTTTGGAAATGAAACAAACTTTAACGGTTCATATACTAAGAAGCACTGAATAGCATGTACAGCTCTGATGCTGTCAGAGTTGAGAGATATATTCACTTCCAATTCCAAAGAGACTACATACGATGACGATGATGATGATGCTTGTGAAACAGAGTTTATTATTCATCCAGGTAAGAAGTCTTTTTCCAGTTCTACAAAGTGGATGACAGAGGTGTCAGAATATCAATCCCTCCATGCAGTCATGTAATACACCAATAATGTGTTTCCTACAGCATTCTATATAAGCTATAACAACTTATACTCTTCCCTTCTGAAATAGATGTTTGCCCCCTCAGTATACACACAAGGATTTGCGTATGCACATACACAAACACACACAAACATGCACATGCACTTACACACACACACACACACACACACACACACACACACACACACACACACACACACACACACACACATACACACTGACCTTATTTACTCCTTACTCCTGACGAATTCCCAAACTATTACCCATAAACACTCAACTGCATGTCTTGCATTCACGTAACTAGATTAATTCACCCAATGTTATGACCAAACACCATTTAACTCCATGTCACATGGCTTTCACTGACATATATACCAAGTTATATAATGTATCAATATACCCAACAGAATAATTCATTGTGGGAAATTGTTGGGAACCAATATTAGAAGACACTGCCATCATAATCAGCATCATAGTCAACCCCTTTTTGTTCTATTTTCTAACTGGGGTATGGTGTTATGATATCTGTTGCCATCTCTCTTGATTCAGTGCTAAACTCCTACCTTCTTTGACAGTCATGCCTGACCGTCAAAGGTCTTTTCTCACACAATTCATCCATCTCTTTGCTGGATGTCCTCATTTTCTCTTGCTTCCTTCCTGTCTCTCTCAAATCTTCTTCATTGGATTGCCTTGTGCATTCCTTCACATGTGCCCATATCACCAAAATCTGTTCTCTTAGTCCTTCTCTGCAATTGGATCTACTCTGGCCTTTGATCTAATGTCCTCATGTCTTCATCTGCCCATCATTGTGCATCCTACCACCCATCTCAAGCACTTCATCTCCGTCAATCCTAGCTTTCACAACTTCTCTGCCTTCACTGCAGATGTCTGTACCATATAGACAAGCTGGTGTTGCTACTATTTTCTACACCATACGTTGAAGCTTCTTGGCATTCTTCTGTCCCATACTAGCCCCTGACACTCTCGGCCGGTTGGCTGCAGCTCCTCTAATTCTAGCTGTAATCTCCTCACTCAGACTTCCATTTTTCTCAACCACCCCTCCCAGATACTTGACGCTGTTAACCTGTTCCATTATCTTCCCATCTCAGTTTTCAGCTTCTGATTTCTCCCATTTGCCACCAAGACAGCTGCCTTATCTGTACATAGTTACATTCTGTGTGTCTTCAATTTTGCATTCCATTCCCATATCATTTGTTGAAGTTCTTGTTCATAATTTGCTCATAATGTCACATCATCTGCATAAATAAACTTTGTTGATCTGTGCCCTCCGACCTGTTTGCTAGTGTAGTCCATTACCAGCATGTACAGCACTGGCCACAGAGCTGAACCTGGAAGCACCTGTCTTAGTCCAAACTTTGTTCATACATGTGTCATTGTACACAGTCTGCGCTAATTTTACCAATGTACTCAGGACTTTAAATAATATAGGTTCATAGGAAGTTACTAGGCTATTGGCCCAAGGGCCTTTATAAGCCTAGCCATATTATACCCTCATTCCCTTACTGACCAAGTTGTGTGGTCTATATTTGCAGCGCCAGTCTCTGATCAGCACTGACTGCCCTTATCCATGAGGGACATAGGTGACTTAAATTAGTACCCAGCCACCTGTCCTTGTGCGCCACTCCAAGCCCAGCCAATTACCCCTCTGTGAAAATCAAACCCTGCACCTTGTGCCTATAAGGTGAACACCTTAGCCACTATGCCAGCCTCCAACCCTTCCCACAGGAGGTATGACATGGCCTATGATGAAAGAGGAAGAACAGCCCTATGACTTCTCAAATCAACTTTCTTGAGACTTTGCCATATGTTTTCTCCAAGTCTAGGAATGCCCAGTTGGACTCTTTCCTCATCGCTAGCTTCTTCTCAAGTATCTGTCTCACTGAAAATATTAGGTTTATTGTGCTGCATCCTGATTAAACACAAACTGTCTCCCATCTTACTTTCTACTACTCTGCATACTTGTTTATAATCCACCCTCTCTATCATGTTCATGCAGAGTGCCAGGATATTGATTCCTCTACACTGCCTACAATTGTGTATGTCCCATTTATTCTTCTACAGTGGTATTACAATATTTATTCATCAATCATAAGGGATATGCCTTTATCTCCATACTGCTATGAGCTCCCTCTGGAGCCATCTCTCCTCTAACTCATCCAACATCTTGATCATATTTGCTGTGACCTCATCTGTGCCTGCTGCCTTCCCTGACTTTGTATGTCTTAGTGCTATTCTTGCTTCTTCTCGGTGGGGTCTTCTTCCTCTTTCATCATAGACCATGGCACAGCTTCTGTGGTGTTTGCTTCATTCAGAAGCTGCTGGAATTGTTCTCTTAGCCTCTGATGCCCTGTAGGCTGGTGAAGAAGTTTATATTGCCATCCCTAATGAAGGCTGTCTGATGACTATCTTCTTTATCTTTCTGTCTTTGCTTTGCAACCTAATTGAGTTTTTTTGCATCATCTGTAGAGTCAATTTCCAGAAGATGGTCCAATGCCTGTGATGACTTGTTCATTGCTATTGTGACTGCTCTCTTGTACTGTTTGTTAGCTAGCCAGTATTCATTGTTAACCTGGTCTGTCTTTTCTATCTCCCACTTTTTCCTGTACTCTTTCCTTCTTTTGATGACTTTCTGGACTTTTGCATTCCATCGCCAGCATTCCTTATGTACCTTCGTTCCATACCTGTGTCAGGTGCATATCTGTTCTCACACATGCTGTTTTCAGGTGCTGCCATTCTTCTTCAACTCCACATATTTCCTCTTCCTGAGATTCTAGAGCCATGAACATTTCACTCAAGTCAACTTCCAGCTCTTCAGTCTAGCCACTGTTGAGCTTCTATGACCACTGCTTGTAGCTGATTGTGACCACAAGTGGTTTATGCTGTGGGTTGACTGTTTCAATGGGGATGACTTTGCAATTGCTGATTCTATCCCTGTGCCCTTTCCTTAGGAAGAGGTCTACCTAAGTTGCATGTTGGCCACACTTGTATGTGATGTTGTGTCTGTCTCTCTTTCTGAACAGTGTGTTGAACACCATCAAGTCATTTGCCAGACAGAAGTCTAGAAGGATCTGCTATGCAACAGAATACATAGATAACACAGATCATGGGGGCAATATTGATAAATTGCTGACCAGTGGAACTCTTTGACACAAAAAATCTGGAAGTAACCCATGCATACAGTTATGAAATAGGTATGTATATGCTGAATTATTTCAGTTATGTATACATGTGGGGTTATGGGTTGCCATGATTCCTGTAGTACAATGTTGGCAAAACTCGTTGATATGCCCATAACTTCAGTATTAAATGCAAGTTGGAGTGGGGAAGAGATATGAATTATTATTTTTCATCTTTTGTTAAAAGTGTTTGTAGTAGAACAGCTCATTGGCTCTTTTCTTTGGAGGACCATGTTGCAGAATGACCTTGAATCTCAACATAGTGACTTTGCATTCCTTGCTCACTGCAGCTTTAGAGACATATAAAACAGCTGCAGTGGTGCGCAAAATGATGGCAAAAGCAAAAACAGTGTATAATGTGCCCATTTGAAGGTAAAACGTGTGATAACTGAAGTATGACATGATATTCCTACCCAGTGCACCCTTAACTGGAAACCATTTATAGTGGGAGAGCCTCCCTAGTCCCATCTACGGAATGTTATTACCTAAGTATGTTTATGGGGTAAATATTAGGCTAGCAATGTGAACCTGAGGCAAGTGTAATCTAGGTAGCTATCAAAACAGAATATAAATAGAGAAAATAAAAAAAGAAAAAGCATACTTAGTAAAGAAGCAAGATAGCTATAGACTAATTTAAGACAAAGGAATTTTATTAAGAGAAATTAATTCTTTTTGAACCTAAACCAAAAGCTCATTTCATTGTAAACATATTCAAACTACAGACCAAGACACGTTCTATACAGTCTCTCTTAGAATAGCTACATAACATCTGAATAATTTCTCCCTTGACCTTAGTTAAGGAATACGATCCCAGCCCTAGCCTTGATCTAAAAAGTCATTTATAAACTCCAGATTTTATTAAACCAATGGCTGAAAACTAAGTTTTAGACGGTAAGAAGTCATATTTCTCAACAAATGGCATAATAAGCTAAGTCTTTTTATAAGAGTTTTTTTTTACTTAAGCTGGATAAGCATAAACAGTTATAAATCAAGTAACATAAACATCTGTGAAATAATTGATTCCACACCCAAACCATAGCTACTGGACAAGTCTTTAGTACAGTTCTGACCAGAAACACAAACCTACATAACCTGTTATTCAAGAGAATTCAAAACAGAAACCCAAAGAATTAACAGAAAAATAAATTTAGCTGTTGATGCAGACATATCACATCCATGGAAATAATAGATGGTTTCAGGTTTTAATAAGAAAGAGAATGTAACTCTCAATGTTTACAAAAAAATCTTTAAAAAATGTTTCATGTTATACAGTGTTACATGCTTCTGACAAATTGACAGCAAGTGAGATGACTTATGGTATTAGATATGCAAATTTCTCACTAATTAGCTTTCCACCGTTTGGACCAAATGTACTTATTTTTCAAGAAGCTTTTGACAAAGGAGCTTTAGTCCTTTGGTTGAGATGTTAAACTAATGTCCCATCTGCTTGAATTGGTAGTATCTCAGGTGGATGTAAAATATCCTACAGCACCTATCAAAAAAGTAACGAAAGTTCCCTGATGCCATGGCCAACTTTCCCTTGGTAGTATGAATACCACCCAGGTCTCCCCTGAAAAACAACCACTACTCTAGTGGGACTAATCTGATCAACAAAGGATAAATAAATAAATGAATATAGGGCTGGATTCATGAAGGTTACCACAAAATGTACACTATGTGTCGACTTAGTGTAACCTTTCTGAATGAATAGACAGTAGAAACATTGTGGTAGGACTGCAATGATTTCAGAAAGCGTACAGTTTGTGTAACCTTTATTAACCCCCCCTGACAGTGTTAATGATTAAAGCATTTGCCTCTCATAATACCAAAATCCAAGAGCAGATATTACAAATCAGGCAGGTCTCTGACCCTAATGATGTCAGATATACAAATACAACAGACCAGTAGGGAAACACAGATCTTGTAAATTCCATGTTCATGAATCATGTCAACACTAACACTCAATATCATTAAGCTTAGATGACCTGCTGGTGTAGTGACAAGTATTGTGTTATGGGAAGGATGACCCAGGTCTGGAGAACCAGTCATAGGTTCATAGGAATATACCAGGATAAAGACCATCAAGACCTTTATAAACCTAGCCAAGCAGTCCCTACCCAACTGTGTCCCCATGTAACATGGGTGTCTATTTGGAGGGGTTTGCTAGTTGGAAGTTACGAAAAGTTTAGTATGTAGGGAGGTATGCTAGTTACGGGATATTTACTGTTGGCCTCTGTCTATCATAGACATGGGGCCAGACCAGAGGTGAATTTTTTGATTTCCCATCCAATGGTCAAGGTTACATCTGAATATGGTTAAGGATCGAGTCTGCTTCACATGGAAGGAAAGCCTATTCCAGAACATGGGGATACTTTGTGACACATATCTGTCTCACTGGAATGTTCTACTTATGTTGCAAGCAAAGTTTAAATCATTAGATCTAGTGTTTTTGGTGCTATTCCATTTTGCAGATGTGCAAAAGTTCCAGTACGACTGGATCTAAGGATGCCTTATGTAGGCCAGGCTTAGATCATCTCAGTAACCTGTAAGAATATCGATCTAGGCCGGGCTTTAAGGCAATCTGTATAGAACAATATGTTAATACCATGGATTCTCTTGGTTTGGAAGCTCTGTGAGAATTCCAATTGCTGCATATGTCTGATCAGGTACATTTATTTATTTACTGACATTTCATTACCGGGAAAGTCTGACTAGGTTGAAGCCCATTTTCAGTGGAACCTAGGAGAAAATCTCCAAATTATTACAAAACATTTTTAGAACAATAATTTTGCAGTCTTCAAAAAATAAAACAAAAGCATCTGCAGTTTAGATAATTATAACACATTAGACATAATATAAAAAACAATGGTTAAGAGTCAATACAAGGTGTATGATAGTGAATGGGCTGCCATTATCACCTCACAGCAAGAGGTTCTGCAGTTTGATTCCCAGCTGAGGTGCCTTCTGTGCAGAGTCTGCATGTCCTCCCAGCATTTCCTTGGATTTCCTCCAGGTGCCCCAGTTTCCTCCTACATTCCAAATGCATGCATCTGGAGCATTTCTCCCTGGGCCTCCAGTGAAAATGGGCTCTTTCCCAGTCGAACATTTCCATTAAACAAATATTAAATAAATCAGAATTTAAGATTTAGAAACATTTTAGGCACTTTGTAGAGAAATTAAAGGTAAGTTAGTCTAATATGAATAGGAATTGCAATATGAAGTGAGGGAAAAAACAGGCTTATGATATATTTAAAGAGAAAGTCAGGGAAGAGAACTAGATAGCAGTAAGTGAAGAGGGGATAGGAAGGAGGTATATGGAATGAAAAGGTACTTGTTTCCATGTTCACATTTACAGGTACATGCTGATGTGTCTGATAACGGCTGAGTAAAGGGGTACTGTAACCTCCTTGTACCTAGATGCCATAACCTTACATATAAGTTGGGCAACATAGAATGATTTTCTTACTACCCTGACTATCTGTTGATCAAAAGCCAGATTACTGTCTACATATGTTCCCAGATCTCTAACTACTGGGTCAACTCTTAGGGCGGTGTCTTATCAGGGGAGTAATTAATCTGGGTAGATTTTTTTTCCCAAAGGGCACTGTAATGCATTTCTTGGCATTGAGTTTTAATCTGTAGCTTTGGTACCAGTTATTTGTCTGTGTCAGACCCTCTTACAAGTTGTTAGTCTGATGGATAGAGTTTATGATATCTCTCAATTTACAGTCATCTGCAATGTTAATGAGGCAGAGACTCTTGACATTAGCCTTAACTTCTGAGAAGTAGATGCAAAAAAGGACAGGGCTGAGCACTTAGCACTGAGGTACTCCACAGGTGACTGGTCACTTAGTGATGGTAGCCTCACCTATCCTGACTTCTTGGGTCCTATCTGTGAGCCAGCTGGCCATCCAGCAAGTTATGTAGGGATTTATGCCTAGTTTGGTGAGTTTGTTAACAATACCTGAGTGGGGCATTGTATTGAACACCTTAGTCAGGTCTAAGTAGGAGGTATGCACCATTTTCCTCCCATCCTTTGCATTGGTGACCACCTCAAAGAATAAGTAAGCATGACATTCTTTTGACAAAACCAAACTGGGATGTGTCCAATGTCTGTAGGTTGCCAATGTCATTGCTGATCATTTCCATGATAATTCATTGAATGGCTTTGCGGATTAGAGTAGTCAGACTAATGGTCTGTAGTTTCTGGGGTTGGTTGATAGTTCACCCTTGAAAAGAAGGGATAACCATTGCAGCCCTGCATTCATGTGGTACAAGCCAGCTTTGAGGCTGTAGTTGAAAGTGACTCAAAAGGTCCTGATAGATTATCTTTCAAGTTATTTTAGGAGGCAACCTGGGATATTGTCTGGCCCCACTGAGGGTGTGTTTTTGACCTTAGCAAGTGCCACCATAGCCTGCTCCCTGCTAATGGTTTGGGGAGGGGTTATGCTAATAGGGATTTCACGGGGGGGGGGTGGCAGGGGGAGAGTGGGAATGAAGTTAGAGTTGAAATGGCCAGCTAGTGGATTTGCTATGTCATTCTACTTCATGAAGACCATTTACCGCTGGTTCAGCACAGTGTTCTGTGAAGGTTTCACAGATAGCTGTAGAAGGCTTTGTGGTTATCTTTAGCCTGAGAGCGTATCTAGACCACATAATTGGTCTTGCTGCATTTAAGTAGTCCTCTTAGTCTCCTGTTTAATTTAATTAGTGAGCTGTTGCCATTATGAGAATTGCTCTTTCTGATTTTGACTTTTTTTCCCTGTTAAGGTTAGGATCCCACCAACATGGTTTGTTTTTAATTTACTTCTGGTAGGTACACCAGGCTGTATGCAGCCATTTACATGGTTGTATAAGGTTACTGTGAATGATTCCTCATAGGATGCTGTGAGCTCAAGATTCAGAGGGGCATTGAATTTTGACACACTGTCACTTAATAGGATGTAGTTTGCTTTAGAATAGTTCCTAACTGTTACAGGTTTTGCTGTGTTTTCCATATTGATTTTTATTTTGAAGGCGACAACTTTGTGATCTAACTTCACCAGTGAGGACCTGACATGGGGGTACAGCTCTCTCTCCCATATTGGTGAGCACTAGGTACGGTATGTTTGAACCTCTGATGGGTGGTCAAGGTTATTTGTCTGCAAGTTGGAGGCAGTGCATTGTTTCTCAGTCTATAGAAAAGTAGTTGAAGTCTCCCATGAATAGGGTATTTGGCCAGATGGTGAGTGTCTCCAGCAGGTCTAAGTATGAATTATGGGAATCTTGGGGCATAGATGGTGACCTATAGCTTTCTAGGACATGGTAAGGGACTTTATCTATGATGATTTTCACATGGATGCTCTCCAGAGCATCATCCTATATAACAAACCTAGAGGTATATTTGTTGCTAATGTAGATCAAGACAGCTCCATCTTTCAGCCTTGATGGTCTAAATGTGTGGAAGGCATTGAAACCTTGCAGTGCCAGAGTACTTTCCATGGCTTTAAACCATGTCTCAGTAATGGCATAGATGTCTATATGAGAAGAGAGCTTGTAGGGTGTGGAGTTCCTTGTTTAGGCAGGCTTAGCACTGAGCAGTAAGGCCTTTAGTTTCCTTTCTGTTTTATAGGATCATAGGAAATTGCTAGGCTACGAGCTCCACAGCTTTTTTAAGCCCAGCAATTCATGCCCAAATTTTCCCATTTATCAATGCCCAATGGACTAGAATGGCTTTGGTATATGCCTGTGCCTTAGGGCATTTACAAGCTGCCCCTGTCCATAAGGGACACATGCAGTAAGCTAGGTGTGCATTTGCTAAGTTGATAGTTTTGTCATTGTCTAAAAAAGGCTCTAAGGGATGGATAAGGTTTTAGCCAATATCTGGAAGCCTGGGGGACAGGTGCAGATCATCCTTGGCAAATCAACACATATTCAGAGAGATCCATAATGTCTCTCTTTATATAGTCCAATCAGGTATGTCTCAAGTCATTTACACCCACATAAACTATGATAGAATCATACTGATACCTGTAATGGTTGACTTGAGTGAGTGTGTGTGTAAACTGGCAGACCCTGGTTCCAGATAAGCAACTAACTGTTAACTTTTCCTTGTCCAGTCTGTTGAGTGGGGCATCTGTGTGTCACACAATGGAGTCTCCTATGACAAGATTCCTGGCTGAAGTGTTTGGTTGCCTTATGGGCTTCATACTTGGGGGTCCATTGGGTGTAGGTGTAGGTGTATGTGTGGTATTTAGTATTGCTTTGGTGTGTGCTTTAGAGATTGCTGAGGATAGTTGCCACTGCTGTTGATTGCACATTCAATCCCAGCAAAGCACTGCATGTAAACCAGTACATGTAAGATATGTGGTGATGGGGGTATGTTAGAGCGGTTGTGAAATGTTCCTGTATTGTGAATGTCAAATTGAAGTCCTACTAAGTATAAAGAACTAGGAAAAAATAAATAATGCATTAAACTAGCACTGACATAGTGCTATTACATTTCATGGTAACAGATCATAACAACAACAAATGGTAATGCTAGTAGCTCCATGTATATCACGAACATAACAATGGTACATTCTACACTGATGCATCACATCAGTGCCAGAATTCATTAAAATGGTACATTCTATGGTGATGCAACATATCAGTGCCAAACTACATGATTGGTACATTCTGTGGTAATGCAGCACATCAGTGCCAAAATATATAACAGTGATATATTGATGACTAGATCATGCCTCTCAGTCTACAAATATAAAAAAAACTGAACAAAGCCTCTTGAAAAATAGGTATACCTTGCCAAAACTGTGGGAAGCTAATAAGTGTGAAATTTGCATACCTAATAGCATAACTCATCCTACTTCCAGTCAGGTTCACAGTTTCCCTATGAAATCTTGAATTATAAAATACAGAGTAACCAAAATTACAAACATAAAAGCCACAAGTACAAAAAGGATAAATTCTACAAATGTAAGCCTTTTTTGTGTTTGTGTGGGGCACACCATTACCGCACCACATAAACTTATATATACCAATTCCATGGTCATCCAGACATGAAGATGGGAGAAATCTCCCAAAACTAAGGAATTACTGCTGGCACACACTTAGAAATCTTATGGAAAAACAATGATTGTTGGTCTGTTCCCTGGTGTCTTGTTATTTGGGCACTTGATGGCTGAAGATTTTGATCTTGGCCATCTGTAAATATGCAGGCTTTTACTCTGCTCCGCTCCTTCAGTCTTTTTCCTTCTGTAAATAAAACTTCCAAAAACCTATGCATTAATGCCTCCTGAAAAATACAAAGAAATATTCCATTCATGCAGGTAAACAATAAAAAACAAACTAAAAGTACTTATCAGATTCTGTAAAAGTATATCCCGAGAAATGATCCACCCATTCCCACAGTAATAATAAAATTCACCCATAAAATATTTGTGCATTTAAAAAAGTAATTGAAATTTAACCAATAAACCTCTTATCTCAAACATCATCTAGCCGCCATGTTTCAGTGACCACTGTCCAATTAATTGTCATAGCCATCATCCTTAAACATGCCCCCAAAGCTCATATCTTTCTGTAATAAATCACAAAACATTAAAAATCTACCCTCTCCTTAACAGACTGGCCAGTTCTGAATTTATCTGACCCTTACACTCACCTTTATATTGATTTATCTGAAAAACTGCTTCCCAGTAATCCAAAGACTATACAAAGCTAAAACTAACAACAGGTTAAAATATAAATGTAAAGCTCTTCTACAACTCAGAGACAAGGCATGACATTCTTGGAAAGTGTTTCCTACTACTATAAACTGACAGCGCTACACCCAGTTAAACAACTTTGCCAAGCAAGGTATATAGTCATAAAAGTTGTGTGACGAAATCATACCAAACGTCACTAAGAAAATCACCCAGAAACTTCTGGAAAGAGGTTAGCCATCTTACAGGATAAGAGCCTTCCATTGAGGAGCTCTGCATCTCCTCACTGTTCTGTTGCAAGCTGCATCTGACACTCCAACTTCCCCACCATACATCCCTTTATTCAACTTTAGAACATATCTCTTAACTATCCAGATTTTCGAAAAATGTCCAGATTTTTTACTCATATTTTTGGCCACTTCTCATAAAATTGTAGTTTTCTGCAAATCACTGGCAAATCATTGAGGAGTGAAGTCAGAAAATAATGGCAGGCATTTGATTTTCAGTCTTCACATCCTTCAGAAAATCCATGCTAATGCATGTCGTTATCAATGCTAATGCAAAACCTGTTATTCTATTAACTTTCTACATTTGTTAGAAGAATATTTTAAAAGTGTGCCTATTTTTGGCCTTTGCCCCCCCCCCCATTATTTCTGGCATTGCCTAGATTTCTTGCTGTAAGAGGTTGACAGGTATGTCACATCCAAGGACTTTCACCCTCTGTTTGAACAGGTTACACTTGATCGTCTCCCTGGTACAGACAGCCTTCATGCTTTATTTACCACTGTAGAGACACAATAACCCTGACAAAACATGTTTACAAGCTGCACATTTTATTTATTCACTTATTTATTAATATTTGATTGCTAGGGTAGTGCACTTCATATTATGCCTAATATCTGGAAAAATGCCATTGCTGAACCTTTCCCTAAGAAACCCAGTCCTTCCAGATCATCACACTTTCAGCCCATTTCTATTCTTATCAGTCCAATAAAACTTGCTGGAACAGGATACTGGATGGAAATAATTTTAATGAAGAACACATGTATTAAGTGCTTTCGTCTCCACAAAAGCGAGACTTCATCAGAATACAAAGTTATACTCAATGACTCTGTTTAAATATCTTACCAAATAACACGATTGGTTAACAATACAAAACACCTACCCATTTTTCTCTTAATATTAATGATTTAAAAAATTCCCATGGAGAAGTAAACTTAAAAAAGTTAAAATGCATTGTCATGCACACATAGAGATTCACAAGTTAAATTCTGTATAAGTATACATACACAACACTTTTTGAAAAAAAATGTTCTAACATTTCTCAGCTTTCTCCTATAATACAGGAGATATAGGAATTACTTCATTGAGACCTGGGGGGAAATTAGCAGCCACTCTCAATTGCCACTGCATCTTTCTTCATCAAAACATTCTTCCAGTTCCCCCTTTCTGGTCTATAGCAATAAAATCCAAAATACTATAAACAAGTTTATTATTTTCCCTACCCTAGGAAAGAGTCTGGAAACATTACTTTACTTGCAACTCAGTACATCAACCAGTACCATCTTCTTTCTGAAATGCAGCATCGCTTGTGGTCTGGTTCTAGTACAGCCACAGCTCAATGACAATATTCATTTTGGAATGGACAAAGGCCTAACTAACTAGAGCCATTTTTTATTAACCAAACCAGAACCTTTGATCTTGTTGTTCACTCAATTCTCCTAGACCATCTCACTGAAATAGGTATTAGTGATTACACACTACCCTGGTTCAAACCACCACTTCTTAGTGAATTTCAGTTCATCAGTCTCTGCATCAGCCCCCTGCAGAGAGGTGTCCCTGGTGGTCTATTCTGTCAACCTTCCTCTTTTCTACCTAAATTAACAAACTTTCTTTTGACTTACTCCATCTTCCTCTCCTGCTTTATACCAATGACATGGTCCTATTCCACTCCAGCCACTTTGTCTGTTCTCTTGCACTCAAACTTCAGGCTGCTTTTCATGCCCTTGTTCAATGGCCAATGATAAGTGATTACTGCACGAAGGAAAAAAACACTATCTCCAGGCCTCTAAAAAATCCCTGATTATCTTAATTACGGTATTGAAAATGTATTCAAATACCTTGGATCTGATTGGGTCCCTTCCTAAATTTTGAACTCCACCTGGACTATACACACCCAAAATCAACAACTCTCTCCTGTTCTAGATTAATAAGATCTCATCTTTTCTATCCAGACTCTGGAGAAATGCCATAGGTAAATGTGTCTTCAGGGCTCAGCTAGAATATTATCTCCCTCTAATTGCTGCAGCCAGTAAAAAAATGTATCCACCCTTCACTTCATCTCAAATGCCATTTGCAGATTCATCACTCTGTCCTCAAGAAATTAACACCACTGCGGAACCACTGAAAAAGCTAACTGGCTACCTATGAAACAATGTGTTGACCTTTTATTTAAACGTATCAGGAATGACATCATCCTCCCTCCGGCTTCCAGACAATTCAGAGATGCACCAACATACAACCTTAGAAATCTTAACCACTCTCCTCCACCGCCTCTCCCCCCAAACTAGGCCTTACTGCACAGACCATGCTTTCTCAATCCTTGGTCCCAAAATCTGGGAATTTCTCCCTTCTTTTCTTAAAGATCATCCTTCATCCCCCATTTTGCAGTCAGAAATAAGAGGACATTTTGGGACTCAAGGAAAATGTAACTGTTATCTCATATAACTTAACTTCTTCCTACCCATCTTCTCTCTCCATACCTTGCTCTGACTCTGTTTTTGATTGTGATTCTTTTGGCATGCCAGTGATGACTCCCACTCTGAATATAATGCATGTATGTATTTTTTTTTTCAAAAAAAAAGTTTTATTGTTTTCACACAGTAAGATGAAATTCTAGAGAGATAACATATTTTAGGAAAAATAACAAGATACAATTCAGTCATGAAAAATGTACAACAAACCTAAAACCAGAGAACTATATACAATATATACAATAAGTACTACTAAGACAATTTAGTATGAACAAATTTATATTATGAAATTGTAAACAGCGAGGTCTATAAAATATTGACTTAAAAGGACCTTATTTGCAAGTATGAACAAATTAATTAAAGCAAGCACTCTCTACCATCATATTTTATTTTTTTCAAGAAGTTTCCATGTTTGTGAGAGGATATATATTTAATAGACATGGTGGTCAGCGCATGCATATATTTTGTTTTGCCATTCACTCAGTATATAATTTTATTTATTTATTTGTTTATTTACATTTGTTTATCGGGAAATTCCAACTGGACACAGGTCCTTTGTCAGTAGATGCCCGGGGAGAAAAGTTCCACAGAACAATAAATGAGCAGCAGAGTACATGAAGAACAATTGAATATACATACAATAGCAAATAATACATACTGCAGCAAACATTAGCTATACATACAATATGAAACATAGTAATGAACAGCTATACCAACATCTAGCTAAAGGCTAGGAATAAAGGTAGGATGTATGTACAGATAGTACTAAGCTCAAATGAATACTGTCGTAAACTCATATACCTAAATCTAATATACAAATATTGCACTAAACTCAGGCAGATATAAAGCAGAAGCTACACAAAGGCGGAACAAGCTGGAAGGGCTAATGGGATGGAAGGGGAAGATAGAGAAGTAAGAGAGGAGCGTCAGGAGACTGACTGAGAGACTGGGGGTTGGGAGGGTGGCTTAATGGCTAAGGTGTTTGCCTTACAAACACAAGGTGCAGGGCTTGAGTCTCACAAGGGATAACTGGCTAGGCATTAAATGGCTCGCAAGGGCAGTTAGCTTAGTACTAAACTATGAACTATGAACTATATGTGGTAGTGAGAGGAAGTTAGGTGTAAGTCAGTTGGAAATGTATTTGGAGTTGAGATGAAGTGAGGTAGTTAAGCAAGTTATAACAGGTCTGAGAGAATAAGTGAGGAGGGAAGGGGAGGGTAAAAGGTGAGCCAGAGCCTGCAGATGAAGGAATGCAATGATCAGACGGTGTGAGGGAGGGTGGCTAGGGGAAGGGAATTTATACATTGCCTTTACAACCTCAAGATATCTATGATATTCACTTTATATATAATATATATATGTATGTATTGCAGTTTGCCATTCATTATGTATAATCATAATGTCATATTATCTATTGTATTTACTCCAGACTGAGACTGAAATAGATCCAATGGTATCAGTGCTGTACCCTGGTTAACAAATTCAAAATAAAATAAATAAAAAATAAGCACACATTTCAACTAAAATTTTTGAAAAAAATTGGAAAAAATAAAAAACCTTACCCCAGTGCAACCCTGTTATGCCTTCCTTGGACTTCTGAAGATCCAGCATATTACGATGACATTGCAGGCACCCTGATACTGATATAAACTAACCAACCTGTACCTCACTGAATGAATGCCAGTTCACCATTGTAATTCATAACAAAACACCAGCACACTGACTACTACATTCCAGCACACAGCTGCACGGTCCAACGAACTATCAGTGACAGTGGCACCATTCCAAAGATGTATACCATGCAATACACACACACACACACACACACACACACACACACACACACACACACACACACACACACACACACACACACACACACACGTACTCGTGTATGTGTGGAGAAAAATAGGAACTATTGAAATAACTTACAGTTTCCGGGAGGAAAAAAGAACATTTTCAACAAACTGTGTTCCAGAGTGCCAAAAAGGCAGTGGTGGTGCTAGAGGAATTTCTAACTGAACTGCACAGGTATTGCTCAGAAACATTTATTTATTTAATTTTTAATGTATTTTATCTTTTGTTGACTAGGTTACTCCCACTAGGCAAGTAGCCTCTTTTCAGAGGAGATCCAATGATGTATTTATACTGCTAGAAGAAATTTGGCTAGGGCACTGGGGAACTTCCACTACTCTTTCCAATATGTGCTGTGGAATCTTTTTAAAGCTAACTACCACTAACCCAAACAGATGAGACCTCAGTTTAGCATCTTATTCAGAGGACAATACAGTCAAGGAGTGCAGAACCACCTTTGCAGTGTCAGCAATCAATCTACCTAGTGTGGGTATAGAATCCACAGCCTTATCCGCTAAAAGAGAATGCACTACCTGTTGTGCCTCTAACAATGACTATCTGACTAATATGAAACACACTCTCTGATTCTGACACACATGCACACACAAGCATGCACATATACACAAATGCATGAGCAAGGGCATGCGTGTGCACGCACACACACACACACACACACACACACACACACACACACACACACACACACACACACACACACACACACACACACACACACTCACAAAACTCAAAGGCAAAACAGGTACTATAAAAACTACCCCAATGCTCTGGTAAGCAGACACCTTCAGATCATCAGAAGCGAGCAGACAGGTATATGTCTCAACTGTCTAGATTTTTGCAGAATGTCCAGATTTTTGCCTCATATTTTTGGCCTATTCCTCATACAATTTGTGATTTTCTGTCAAATCACTGAGGACTGAATTCATTAAATAATAATATACATTTGAGTTTTAGACTCCATATATTTCCGAAATGCATGCTAACACAAATCCTGTTATTCTAACAACTTTCTAAGTTTGTAAGAGCAATATTTAAGATCTGTCCATGTTTTAGCGCTTTGCCCACTCATTATTTAAGACTCAATCCAGATTTCTCAAGCTAAGAGTTTGAGAGGTATGCATACTGTAGGTGTCATATGACTACACAAATCATGATTGTTGCTTCTTTCGGTGTTTGCATAATATTTTTCCAGTGTTTGTTACTCCTACATTTTATAGTACATACAAAGGCAATGATCTTTAAAATGGATTGGTCAATTTGTGAAGCATGTATAAGTAACAAATCTTTAGATCTGAATATATCATTCTTGTCATATACAATGCCAAATTATATTGAAGCAAGAACTCTTGTTTTTCCATTTTAATTTGTCAGCAAGGACTGCTCCCTAAAATGTTTTTCCTAACTGAAAAAAAAAAACAGCTATGATGAATATTTCACTATCTTAACTAATATGCAGGCTATTGTATTTGCATTCTAAATGCATCAGTATGTGTTTCTTCGCAAAGAAAGAAAAAAGGTTGTAAAATCAAACTATCCACTAGGTCATGAATGTGGAACATTTTACATTGCAAATTACCACGATGATAGAGTAGTAAAATTGCAGTGGAAGTCAGACACTGTTCTTCTAAAGAAATAAGTTGGTTTTGATTATTCGAAATGCTTCAAGATCATATGTAAATTATTGCTCAGTGCCTGACGTGACATTGTTTCACACTGAAAGTAAAAAATAAATAAATAAATAAAAATAAAATAACATATAATCTTAATATTTTTGAGAATTCTGTGCAGCTTTAACACGAGGAGCATAACTGAAAATGAAATTAAATATAAAATAAAGATGCTCCACAAACATATGCCTCTTTTCCACAGAAGAATACAGAGAGGTCACCAACAGTGATATAAAATGAATTCCTTGACACATAGAATCATGATGGTAAATAAAAGCTACTTTAGGAAGCTTGCAGCATTTAAATGATGCTGTTCATTAGGTATTATAGATGTATAACTGAGAGCTGCATATGGAAAAAATACAAAGACAGCTGCTGAACTACAAAACATTAAATCAATTAACTCAGCAATTATGACCGCATGAGACTGAAGTTCTGCCAACCAAAAACAGAGCAGTGACTTAGTCCATATGTTTCATAGGTGTTACAGTTTGGTAATCAAATTTTCTTCTACTGATAAAGCTGAACAAGGTTTGTGAATAACTCAGTCCTTCAGTTCTTTGGAAGGCTGTATCTATTATGAACAAATAGTATATACTATCCATTTGGGGAATGTTAAGTACAAAAAAAAAAAAAACATACAAAAATGTTTTTATATGAGTTCACTGATGCTCTCAACCTGTTAGTAAAAGACTCAGGGACAATGCCCAAAACAATGGGTAATAAAAATTCAGAATCAGAGACAGGTGTAAAATATTGCTCTTTATACTGAGAAATTTGCTAGAATAACATATTTTCTATCAGCATGCATTTTCTGAATGATAAGCTACCTGAAATTGAAACGACTGACGTTATTTAGTGACTGCAACCCTCAATGCTTTTCCGGAAAAGTATAAGTTTTACAATGAACAAACTGAGAAAATGAAGGAAAAATAAATTGGGGACATTCTGTGAAATCAAGAACGGGACTGTTACAATGCATGTTGCAAAGGAAACATATTTGTGACAGTTTTTTTCCCACAACCCTAAATAACAGGTAAGTGAACTTTTTGGGGTTAGGCAGCTTCTGTAAATGAATATTTGGCTATCCCTATAAAACACACACAACAATGTATGCTACATTATAGAAATTGCTAAAGGCTGAGGTATGTTTTCAGTTGTTTGGTACTTAATGCAATTTGAAAACTTAAGTATTGGAATCCTTCACTTCCTGCTGCTTCAGTTGTTTGTTTGCTGGCTGCCTCTTTGCTTCTCATCCAATGGTTCAAGTGATGACATCACATCATTGCTGTCATGGATACAGGCTGGTGATGCAATAAGTTCCTACTTGACAGGGTCACATGCCACAAGCGAAAGTATAAATAATCAGTGTTTAAAGGGGTCACTCAGTATTTCATGGCACCCTATAATTTAATTAAAAAACAGTATTTTCCAGCAAGTAACAAATAGTTGAGAGGTATGTTCTAGATCAGATTAAACTAATTAATTTCCATGAGAAAACAAGTCAGCACTGAAATTAACTCATTCCTTCCGAATGAGCTCTAGAAGTTTGTACTCTAACTTCCAGTACTTGAATGTAAGTATTTTAGCAAAATCGAGTTATATTCTTACAGTTCAAATAAATCCTCATATCTCTAGAACCATAATTGTTATTGACCTCAGGGCAGTGACAAGTGGAGTGCCACAGGGTTCCGTCCTGGGACCTCTCCTGTTTGGTATCTACTTCTCTGAAGCACAGGCTAACACAGAAGGCCTCTGGCTGATGACGTTCACAGATGACTGCAAACTAGGAGCCATAGTCAAGTCCCCAAATGATGTGGACATCCTACAGAAGGGCCTCACTGAGACAGATGCCTGGTGTCAGAGCCATGGCCTCAAGCTCAATGCCAAAAAGTGTAGTGTCATCCAGTTTGGTAAAAACTCTGTACCCATGAACTACCACATAGGCAGCAATCTACTTAACACCGAATGCGTGATAAGAGACCTTGGGACCCAGGTGGACAGTAGTCTCTCCTTTGATAGTCACATCACCACAGTAGTCAGGAAGTCCTTCTACATGGCACACCTCATCATAAAAGGGTTCTCATCCAGGAAAAAGAGGTCATTGTTCCCCTCTGCTCGTCACTCATTAGACCCATTATAGAGTACAACGCCCCTTTTGGAATGTACCTCACAAGACATCTGCAGCAGCTGGAAAGGCCACAGAAGTACCTCACAAAGAGGATTACTGGCCTCAAACAAATGCCCTACACTGACCGCCTCAAAAAAACTCCAGGTTTACTCCATAGCATATAGCCTACTCTGAGGTGATCTCTGCCTAACATATAAAGCTATGTCAAACCCAGAGCTGTTGGACATACTACACCTAAAGAAATCCCAATCCCTCCAAGATACATGCTCTAGGGACCTAAACCTTGTCACCACAATAAACAGGACATGCTGGAGGGATAGATTCCTGTCCCAGAGACTTCCTATACTCTGGAACAAGCTACCTATAGGTGTCAAGCAAAGTTCTTCATTAGCACTCTTCAAGAAAAATCTTGATGAGTGGATGGGAAATAGGAAATACACCCCGGGGATCACTTCTGTGACTCTGCTGGACAGTGGCACAGGAAAATAACTTTCTTGGGTGGCGTAAGCTATGGCACCTTGCTGGCTAGGCTTACGTAGGCCCTTGGGCCGATAGCCTAGTACCTACCTATGAACCTATAAAGATGCGTAAATGGTAAAGTGTTCAGCACAAAATAATCATTGCACTAGTCAGATTAATTATGTTCTAGATTTTAAACTAGACTTCATAAATCACAATAGCACCTAAAATATATATTTAGTAATGTTTTCTAAACAACTTACAATAATTAATGGATTAATTAAGTAAGTAATTAAGTAATTAACTCATGTAGTTACTTATTGTTAACCAGGTAAGTAGACTTGTCCAATGACACTTTTCAGCCTTGATTCAGACCAAACAAGCAGATACACAAAATACAATGTAAATAATCAGTACAGGTGCAAAGTACAAAGCTTTGCAGTAGCACAAATACAAAAGGAATAAAACTGATGGAATTAAAGATGTGCAATAAATAAGCATAGACGTAGCAATATTAAAACCATAAACAGAGACAGTATTATAATATCTCAGTTAGATATCTTAACCAGATTTTTATATGCCTGCTAGGTATTCAAGTGTATTTGGTAGTGTGAGAGAGAGAAAAATGAAAAAAAACATATCAGTACAAAGGCAAGAAGTAGCTTTATGTCAATAAAACCTGAAGAGTTTGAAAGCTCAAATTTAACAGCAACATAATAATTGAAGGAGATGCTGGTAGGGTGTACTGTATATGTGAGGGTCATCCTGTAACTCTGCAGGTGATGTTGGTAGGGTGTACTGTATATGTGTGGGTCATCCTGTGTCTCTGAAGGTGTTTTATTTTTTCCATTGACTACTTAGGTATTAAGAACTTTCTTAAACAGTTTAATATTGTCAGTTTATCTAATCATTTCAGGAATGTAGTTCCAACTTGCAGGGACAATTTTGGTAAAAGACCTCTGACATGTAGTGAGAGAATATGAAGGACTTTGTAACCGAATGCAGTTTGTATTCTAAATACAATAGGAAGGAAATCTAATGGTCAACTAATTAAGCAGTGGGGAACAAGGGTGTTAAGGAGAAGAGTTGCTCTAATACTAGCAGGTAGCCATTTTCCTTTGCTTAGTACAGAACAATGGCATTCTTGTTGGAAAAGTGAATCTAATATTTTTTTGTTTGTTTTTTTCATAGGTTCATAGGTTCATACTAGGCTATATGCCCTAGGGCATTTGTAAGCCTAGCCGGAGTGTGTTTGGCTTTCGCCACCCATTTTAAATGTTTTACTATGCCCTTTTTCGAGGTTAGTTTACTGTGCCTCTGTTTAGCAGTGACACAGAAGTGATACCTGGGGTAAACCTACGATCCCCCATCCACTTGTCAAGATTTCTTTTGAAGAGAGTCATTGAGGGACTCTGCCTAACTTGGACTGGGATTCTATTACAGAGTGAAGGGAGCTTCTGGGTTATGAATCTGTCCCTCCAGCATGTCCTATTTATTTCAGTGCTGAGGTTCAAGTCCCTCGAGCATGTAGCTCGATGGGATTTGAATTTTCTGAGGTGCAGCATGTCCATTAATTCCGGGTTGGACATGGCTTTATACGTCAGGCACAGATCACCTCTAAGCAGGCGGTATGCAACCGAGTAGAGCTGGAGTTTCTTTAACCGGGCAGCATATGGCATCTGTTTGAGCACTTTGATCCTCTTGGTAAGGTACTTTTGGGGTCTTTCCAGTTGCTGCAGGTGTTGGGTAAGGTACGTCCTGAAAGGGGCATTGTATTCAATTATGGGCCTGATGAGGGATGAGTAAAGAGGCACAATGACCTCCCTTGATCTAGATGTGAATCCCTTCATGATTAGGTGGGCTATATAGAAGGTTTTTTTTTCTAACCACTTTGGCCACGTGGTTGTCAAATGAGAGATTGCTATCAACTTGGGTCCCCAGGTCCTGAATTACTTCTTCCGTACTTAATGGATTACCACCTATGTTTTAATTTGTGGGCACTTTGTTTTTGCCAAAGGGGATGACTATACACTTTTTGGCGTTTAGCTTGAGGCCATGGCTCTGGCACCAGTTATCTGTTCCTATGAGACCCTTTTGGAGGATGCTTGTGTCAGCTGGAGAGTCGATTATGGCGCCCAGTTTGCAGTCATCTGTGAACTTGGTCAGCCATAGTCCTCCTGTGTTGGCCTGTACCTCTGAGAAATATATGCCGAACAAGATAGGTCCCAGGACTGAGCCTTGTGGGACGCCACTTGTAACTGGTTTGGAGTCTGACATGGCTCCAGCAATTCTGACCATGTAGGTTCTAGTGACATAGGGGTTTATATTTAAGCTGGATAGCTTATCTATGATGCCCGAGTGGGGTATTGTATCGAAGGCTTTTGTGAGGTCCAGGTAGGCTGTGTGGACCACCTTCCCCTCATCAATGGCCTTGGTGACTGTTTCAAAGAAATCAACCAGGTTTAAGAGGCAGGATCTGCCCTTAACAAAGCCAAACTGGGTAGGATCCAGTGTCTGTAGGTCCCCAATATCTTTATTTATGAGTTCCATGATGATCCTCTCCATAGCTTTGCAGACCAAGCTAGTCAGGCTTATGGGGCGATTGTTTCCAGGATCCGTTGAGGCACTACCTTTGTGGAGAGGGACCACTGTTGCTGTATGCCATTCTTTGGGTACATATCCTGTAGTAAGGCTGAGATTGAACAGTAGCTTTATGTTGGGGTTCAGCTCTTCTTGGAGTTCATGTAGGATGCAGCCTGGGACACTGTCTGTTCCCATTGATGCTGTGTTTTTTGCTTTGGAGAGGGCGGCTCTCACCTGAGCATTTGAGATGTCAGGGGGGCAGCACTCTGCTGGGATAGATAATTGCTCTTTTGGGGGGGAGGGGGAGGAGAAGTTTGCGCTGAACCTGTCAGCCAGGATGTTGGCAATGTCTGTGGGTTCAGTGTATTTTTTTAAATTTTGGACTAACTCTGAGCATATCTGGGAGTTTCCACCCAGGTTCCTAACATAACTAAAGAAAGCCTTGTGATTATCTTTAGTGTCTTGTGCAATTTTTCTCTCGAAGCTGGCCTTAGATGATTTTATGAGTGCCCGTAGTTTTTTGCTAATACTGATCAGAGATGCCTTCCCTTTTAGGGATTTTGCTCTATCATGCAGTAGCTTCCTCCTTCTATTGTATAGTTTGTTTATGGTTAGGGTCCACCAGACACAATACCTGCCTTTGGGGGATTGGTTCTTGGTTTTATTTGGGATTGCATGATCCATGCATTTTTGAAGGTGTTCATAGAATGCGTTTACAAAGTTTTCTGCAGTCTGGGCCGTATTTTCCACAGGCCCGGGGGCTTTGAAGGATTCCACCTTGCTTTTGAGGAGTGTGAAGTTTGCTTTAGAGAAGTTTTTCACTGTGGTTTTCTGGGCAGGGGGTGGGGTCGGGATGTGGATATCCAGTGAGATTAATTTATGGTCTGATCTTACCAGTGAGGGATACACTTCTGGTCTGGAGTACAGAGTCCCCATGTTGGTGATGATCAGGCCCAGTATGTTTTCCCCTCTTGTGAGAGTGGTGACAAGTTGTTCCACAGCATTTGAGTTTATAAATTCTAGGAAACTTTGGACTAGGGTGTTGGAGCTAGAGTAATGCTCCCAGTCTATGTTTGGGTAGTTGAAGTCGCCCAATATAATGGTGTTTGGGGAGACCTTCATATTTTCCAGTGTTCTCAGGAAGGTCGAGTGAGGTTCCTAGGTTTGGGAGGGTGGTCTGTAGCAGGCTATAAACTGGGAAGCAGTTTTACCCACTGTTAGTTGCATATGGATAGTTTCCGATGCTTCGTGCTGTGCCACCAACCTGGAGGTGTGGGTATCTTTGACGAATATTGATGCTCCCCCTCCTTTTGTGGTTCGGTCCGAGTTTTGAGGCTGAAAAGTATGGTATGAGGTATAACCTGGTAGTGCTGGGGTGCTCTCGGGAGCTTTGAACCAGGTTTCTGTTACTGCACAGATATCGATGTTCTCCATGCTAAGGAGAGTTTCGAGTGCATGCATCTTGAGGTTTAGACCTCTGATGTTGAGTAGCATTACCCTTAGTTTCTTTTCCCTTGTGATACCTATGGAGGTGGGTTTGTCTTTTGAGCTTTGCCTAAAAAAGGTACTATGGGGGTGGCAAGAGCCTTTGCCAATATCCAAAAGCCCAGGGGTGACAGGTGCAAGCCATCCCTAGCGAAGCAACGTGGCTTGTCGAGCATGTCATCCCAAGCTGACAGGCATTGGATCCCCTTTGAATGACACCAATACTTAAGCCAGTTGCTGAAATTGATCATCTTGTCTTCATATTGTGGCATCATTCTTGGTGAGGGTAGGATGCTACTCAAAGTCAGGGTCATACCGGCCTGGGCTACATGCTCAGAGAGCTCCTCTATGTCTCTTTTCATGTAGTCCAGGGAGGTACATCTCAGGTCATTCACACCAGCATGGACAATGACTGAGTCATATTTGTACTTGCCTTGGAGTGACCTGAGTGCTCGTGTTATGTGGCGGATCCTAGCGCCCGAAAGGCAGCTCACTGTGACCTTCTCCTTGTTCAGCCTGGTGAGCGGGAAATCAGTTTGCCTGATGATAGAATCACCTATTACAAGTGTATCAGGTGTGTTGCTTAGCCTTAAGGGCTGTGACTGTTTGGCACACTGGCTTTGTAAACTATGTGTTGCACGTGTTTTGTTTTGGGGTAGCGGTTGCTTGGATGTCTGCTTTGGAGGTCTCTGCTGCTTAGGCAGATTTTTATTTAGAGCCTCTGAGTATGTTTTTGTGTGTTTATGTGTTTGGTTTGCTGTTGTGGTAGGTCTATGTGAGACTGGAATTGTAGTGTGTGTGGTTACCTTCTCCTCCTGACTGGTTACGCCAGTACTGAGTTGAGAGAGCTTAGCCTCCAGTTTGGCTATGTGGTTGTATCTCTCACATATGTTGGAACTTGTTGGAAGGATGAGAGGGTTGTCTGTGTACATGAGACAGTTGTAACATTGCCTCAAGATTCGAAGATTCACCAGCTGGACTGGACAGGAGATTGACAACTGCCCTTTGGACATGCTAGAATAGTATAGGGAACTCCTTTATAATTGAAAAAAGGGCCAATGGGGAACAAGGTGCTCAAGGGGAGTTTGTGAGGATGTAGTGCTTTCAATTTTTTAGTGCTGACTTATATAATTGCTTTAGTGAGCAAGTGCCAGGCTTTAGATTAGGAATAGGGTGTTTATTTTGTGAGCTAGAGCAGTTCTAAGGGAAAAAGTGAAGAGCAGACTTTGTGGAGCTGAGAAACGTTTAAACCCAATTAAGCGGCGCTGCCCGATGCTGTGCTATGCTCAAAATCTCGCAAAGCCGCGCTAAAGCGGGTTTTATACAGGGAGACTTGAAAGAGCTAGAAATTGGCCCAAAATGGCCAGTAGACTACCAGATTCTTGTGCTGGGAACACTCCTCCAGGGATAGATAGGCTGTTCTAAGCTCCCCACTCCCACTGGTGAACAAAGAAGCCTCCTTTAATCCAAGAAAGGAAATGGGCAACACAGGAACTTTCCAAAAGTCCAGAATACAGCAAAGCCTGTATTTGGACTACTCTAGGTCAGGAAAGGTGGGAAACAAGGATAATTTTTTTTTTCTTTTTTTGTAAGCAAACAGCAGAAAAATGCAATAAATATGTAACACAGGCTAGCGCTCTTGAGTGTGTAGCCTCAACAGGTAAATGCACCAAACAGGACAATCTTTAAAAGTGCAGGTAGAAAAACAGCTTTAAACAGTTCAAAACAGGTAAATGAGCAGAAATACTTGCTTTTCAGCTAGATCGGACAGTCGCACAGGTAGTAGTAGGAAAAAAAAACACTTTATCAGGTAAGCAGTCACTTGTTTTCCCTCTCTGCTGCTAGCACCACTCTGCAGGACCACGAGGAGCTTGGCTGAGTAGTGACAAGTGCAAAAACCGTGCCAAAGTGGGTTTTATACAGGGGGACTTGAAAGAGTTAGAAATTGGCCCAAAACGGCCAATAGACTGCCAGATTCTTGTGCTGGGAACACTCCTCCAGGGATAGATAGGCTGCTCTAAGTTCCCCACTCCCACTGGTGAACAAAGAAGCCTCCTTTTATCCAAGAAAAGAAATGGGCAACACCAGACTGAAGAAGAGAGACATTCAATTTGTGGAGCACATAGTAACAAGAGGAAGATCATATTTTAATCTTGAGAGTAATATATTTATGATTATGGATTGTCTGGCTTCAAGAATAAATTTGACATTTTGTAAGATATTTTGAGTTGTGCTATTTATTTGGGACTCACTGTGTCAGTGGAAGGAGAGGTACTGGTTGCATAAGAGTCCTAGATATTTTGTGCTTGATAAATGTAAGTATCATAACTGGCAGTAGTGATGAGGACTAATGACTAATGAGGAAATGTTAGCAAACTACTTCCTGTAGTACAGGGTTTAACTTCCTCAGCCTTCATTTGCCTACTGTTTGACTTTGAGTAAGGCCCTTAACCATACAGTTCTGGTCTCTCCCGGGGCTGCAGATCCCTGCTGCAGATGTCGGGTGAGATACATCCAGTATGGGGCATTGTACTGATCATTAGTCTGATAAGTGAACAATGGAGGGCACAATGACCTCAATGTGAATCCTCATTCTACCTTCATGATCAGGCGATATGCCAGAGAGAAGAGGCCACTGTCAACCCTGGTGTGGTGTCAACCTGAGGCCCTGTTGTCAGCCTGGGTCCTGCCCCTATATGGTAGCTTTCTGTGCTCTAGTTTTTGGAAGAATGGCTGCTACTTGGGTTGTTTTTCCCGACTTTTTTGACTATACACTTTTGGCGTACTAACTTTCCCGGCTAACCCACAGTGAAGGATATTCCGTGGGATGCTATTTCCAGGATATCGGTCATCGATGCACTCCAGTGTATGATGTATCTTGGACAGCATCGGAAGCTTTGTCGGCCAAAGTCCTACATATGTTGGCCTGTCTCCTATGTCCAGTAGATGCCCTGAGAAGTACCACCCAAGACCCGAGCCACAAGGACCGAGCCCTCTGGGACACTACTTGTGACTGCTTAGTCCTGACAACACCAGTAACCCACCATTCTGTCCATAGCCAGTTTACAGCCATCTTAACCCATCTTGTGACATATGGGTTTACATTTGTTGTGGCAATACTTCTAGGGGTAAATTGGTGATAATTTAGGCTTTATGTCCAGTCAAGGCGAAAGGGACTGTCTTTCCCTCATCAATGGCCTTAGGTAGGCTCAAAGGCAAATTCTTCCAAGTCAAAAAAGTCGGATCTTCCCTCAACAAAGCCCCTATATCTTTGTGTTATGATCTGCATTCCCTGTATATGCTGTTTATGATCCCCATTATGATACTCTCATAGCTCTGCAGACACAGTGCAGACTAGCTTAGTTAGGCGGTAATTACGGTGTGTCAGTAGAGCGCCCGTATTGTGGAGTGGGACATATCCGGTGGTAAGGCTTGGGAGAAACAGCTGCCTTAGGCTGAGATTTTAATTCTGTCATTAGCTGCCGTAGCTTTAATTCCTCATTTAGCTCGCCTGGCATAGCGGGGAGTTGGCTTTAGATAGAGCAGCTTGCACCTTGATTAGAGAGCTTTTTAAGGGTTCACCTCGCATTTGCTTAGATAGTTATCTCTTTTTTCGGGGGGGTTGGGTGCACTCTCTATACCTGTCTGAAGTTTGCACTGGCCTGTCTGCCGAAATAGTGATGCTGTTTTCATGGGTTTCTAATTCAGAGAGTGTTTTGTTTTTTTCTGACATGTTGATTGAGTCTCTGCGAGGTTCTAACTTCCCAACTTCCTTTGAATGGTTATGAATGAATCAGCGGAATTTTGATTCAATGATTGCTTTTGTCTTTTTACATTTTTACTGTGTATTTGATGGTATTTTCCCTTTTTTGGTAATTATCATTATGGATTTTGTTCTTTTCATGCTGTTTTCAAAGTCTGGGCAAAGCCTCTTATTGGAAAGTTTAATGTTTGACCTGGGTGGAACCAGGCTTTGTGATGTTCTGGAGAGTCTTTTCCATGTTGGGGTGGAGGTGGCGTTAGGTTCCCTTTTCCAATTCATAGAAGGGCTTCCGTAGCTTGGGCTTCCAGAGTGGTTTCTCTGACTGAACCATGGCTGAAGGAGTGTGAAGTGTGCAGTCTAGTGTATGGTTTGCTTTCTTTGGTCTGGGTTTTGTTCTGGATTTTAAGGTTTTGAGGGGGGTTGGAGATAGGTGAGATTGGTTAATGATCAGATCTCACCAATGGGATGCTCTTTGTGTCAGGTGCTTCTGTTATGTTTTGTCCCATGTTTGGATTGCTGAATCTATTTTATCCTCTTGCCTCATTAGTGAGGGCGGCTGTATTGGGACAGAGGAATTATGAACTCCAGGAACCATTGGGCTATTGAGGTAGGTAGCTTGAGTATGTTCCCAGTCTGTATTCCGAATACATTTGAAGTCACCCATACACAGGAAGGAGGTGGAGATTTCCGAGGCTGTGTCCATTAAAGCTGTTACATTGGTTGTTTGCGTTAGAGAAGTTTTGCCTAATAGCATATTTGCATTTGATTTTTGGAGAAATTCATTGTTGTTGCACCTGTTTTCACCAACGGAAACTTTTTCATGAATATGGACCTACCCTCCTTTTTTATCCTTTTGGAATATGGTCGGGTTTGTCCTTTTGTGGGGATATGAGGTTTTGGGTGGTAGCATGGCGGTAATTGAGCTCAGCATGTGCGGGAGACATCTCAGTTACAGGACAGGTTTCACACTCAGCACAGACATGCGATGTTCCTGCATACTTTGGCAGATTTAGACTTCTGGCATTGAGCAGCATTACCTGCATTTGAGCGGCATTTTTATTTTTCTAGGGTGGTGGTAGGTTGGGGTGGTAGGTTTTGAATAAAGCCTTATAGGGGTGGCAAGAGCCTTGGCCAGTATCCGGAATCAGCTTATCCGGAATCCCCGGGTGACTTGTGCAGCAACAGCATGGCTTAGCATGCATTGTCATCCAGGTCAGACAGATGAACACTCCCTGCAAATGATTGGCATAAAGCCAAGCATTAAGTAAAGCTGATCATCTTGTCTATTGTATGTGGCATCATGGTTGGTGGAAAGGAAGGATACTGCTCGGGGGTTAGGGTCATACCTGCCTGGGCTATCTAATCGAAGAGCTCCTCTATGTCTCTTTTCCAGTCCAGGGAGAGCAGGTCCGTCACTCACACACCAGCATGGACAATGACTGTGTCATATTTGTACTTGCTGTGGAGTGACCCGAGTGCTTGTGTTATGTGGTTCTTGGAAGAATTTGGGCTAGGCTCTTAAATGGTCTCCTGGGCTGCATTCCTAGTAACTACTTGAGAGTATAATCTCTGTATCTACTTTTATTCATCCATATGGATATTCGGTACTTACGTATTATCGCAACCAGATTTATGCGGTTGCGAATTTAGAATACTTCTGTACAAATGAGGCCACAAACCACTGTAAGGTGGTATTTAGGGTCTGGTTTTTATTTGTTGTGGACTAGCTTTGCATTACAGGGTCTGTAAAGGGGAAGACAAACATTTGAGGAAACCCGCTTCCTGTTTTCAGAGTGCCTTACACACACACACGCTTGAATTAGAATGCCTGCTGTTGTTCTGACGAACGGATTCTTTTGACTGTGTGGAAGGAAGCCTTCATAGAAGGCAAAGGCAGACCTTGTAATGATGGTTTTGGTCACTTTTTTTGGGGGGGGGGGGTACTATTTGTAAAGACATCTTCAGGTCAAAATTAAAAAAAAAAACTGCTAACAGCCACAAAGTACAGGAAGAAGTGCATTGTCCGGCAATAAGATGTTTTGGGAACTGTTCTTACTACGTGTGTAATCATGAAAGTGATTTTGAGTTTATCTGTATTTGTAAAGTATGGCCATGGGGACACTTTGTTAGCACCTTAACTGAAATTATTGACAGGAGTTTGTGTAACTCAGCACTTTACTTAACCTAAGAAAAGCAGTAATACTTGCCCTTGACATATTTACAATCTCCTATTGTCGCAGGGTGTATTTGGTGACTCGCTTTTCCAGTAGCTCACATCGTCTTGACAAATGCAGGCAATGCAAATCGGCGCACCACTGTGTAGTTTCAGGAGCAAAGAGGTACAAACTCGCACCCTTTCTCCTCTTCGTGGCTCATCCCCACATTGACAGAGTAATGTTTTCTTCTTCACAGTCCCCTTTATAGATTAAGCAACCTGTTTCTGCACACACATACCAAATTATGGCAGTGCGGAAATCTGGTTGCGATAATACGTAAGTACCGGATATTCTGTAACATTCTAAGTAGTTCTGTTGATGTTGCTTAGTTCTTGAAATATTTAGGAAAATGTGAAAATGATGACGACATAAACAAATAGTATAAGAACAACTGCTAATATCTCTTTTACTGCACTAGACAGAAGATATGTATCAATATAGTTATTTCCCACCATGTAAAATGCAAATTAAAAATTTTCAATAGCTGCGCAGTATGGTTTTATAATTTATTTTATTTATTTATTTATTTTACATTTGTTGAAGCCCTTTTTCTGCAGTGACCCGGGGAGAAAGGCTCCATTAGAGTACAAATATAGCAGTCTAGTGTACAGATTACACATCATATTCTAACAACAGAGTAAGCAGAAAACTAGTTATAATATTTACATTACAGTCAAGATTAAACAGTAGTTAGCAGTAAGGCTTTACAGAGCATAGTAAAGACGTAAACTGCGGAGATGAGTGGAGGTAATACAAGCATGAGTGGGCAATATTAGATGCCTAGAGGCATCACTAGGATGATCCTAGAAACAAACCTGCAGGTATCACAACACTGATAATTTCCATGCCAGAAATCTGAACATAAATGCAAACCTACAGTGGCTGCTGAAAAAACAAACCTGTCAAGACAGTGTAGATATGAATTCTGAGCATACAAATCCAAGATTATAATAGTACATACTTCATTTATATGCCAGTTTATGTCTAGAATACTGCAAAACCCTTTCAAGGGTTTATCTTTCTCAGACTAAATGAAAGTGTTGAATCACTCAGCGTAGCACATTGTTAACCTCTTGGTCCTACTCTGTTAAAAATAAATAAAAAAAGGCATTAACAAGAACTGCACATATATTATCAGCATTTCAGGGCTACTTTACTATATCAGTCCAGACTGGTGTATATTACATTTGCTGTGAAGCTCAGCCTAATTTCTTAAAGCGTTCAGCAGTAAACAATATAGCTAGAAAGCAAGTTTCAAGATTCTTTATTAAAATGTAATTAAAATCCATCTCTGGCACCAAGTGTACACCATAAATATTTAACACACAGAGTGTACAGAAAATAAATAAAATATGAATTTTAAGCAAACCAGTCATCATCAGCTCATTGAGGATTTTAAGCACAAAAGAAACTGAAAGTATACTTGCATCACATTTCCTGTATACACATTGGGGATATAGTTAAAGGTTCAGAAGCTGCCATATTATAAGAACCTTAACTAGGATTTATGAGGTATTTATTTTTACTTTACTTACCCTTTGTTGACCTCACTAGGCTAGTGGCCTCTTTTTGGGGGATACCCAAGGTGGTATTTACACTACTAGGGGAAAACTTCCCCTCCTGTTTTCAATAAATACTGTGGGATCTTTTACATCACCTGAGCAATCACCAAGTCAAGCAGATAGGATCTCTATTTAACATCACATCCAAAGGTATGGTCATGATGTTAAAGAACTTCATATATATGTCCTGGACCTTTTATTTAATTCATTTATTTATATTTGTTTACTGGGGTAGTACACTAATCAAAGTGGACCATTTGCCGGCATAGTAGTTTAGCCCCTAAAGGGTTTAATTATGAGATTACTTAGAAATTCATAATTAATTGACTGATGTATTTATTTTGTTGGTTTGCTTAAACTTTCTTTCTTATTCATTCATGGTGCACGTATGCTCTATAATACTCCTGGAGGACTTATTATTGAGGTGCCAGAGATTTTAAACTATGTTTTAATAAAGGTAATTTAATAAAGGTATTTTCTGATGAAATTCTATTAAGTTCTATTAAATAAAAATAATGGGGTCTTTATTAGAACATTAAAGCTTCAAAACTTCGAATGTTCTAATATCGAACCCTATTCAGTGAAAGCTGAAAATATCGAAGCAACAGAAAAATGAATTTTTTCCTAGGGAAAGAATTTGGTTGTCCGTTTCTGTTGCTTCGGTATTTTCAGCGCTGTGGTGGAAAGTTACGTGTCGGGTTTAGGTAAGTGTGCGATTGAGTGCGGGTTAGGGTAGTTAGAGTTAGGGTGCAGGTTAGGTATGTGTGCGATTGTGTGGATGTGAGGGTTAGGGTGGGTTAAGTGAGTTAGGGTTAGGGCACGGGTTAGGTATGTGTACGATTGTGTGGATGTGAGGGTTAGGGTGGGTTAGGTGAGTTAGGGTTAGGGCGTGGGTCAGGTAAGTGTACAATTGTGTGGGCGTGAGGGTTAGGGCGGGGTAGGTGAGTTAGGGTTAGTGCGCGGGTGAGGTGAGTCTGCGATAGTGACGGACCTTAGGGTTAGGGTTTGGGTTAAGGTAAGTGGAGAGTTAGTGGTGTGTGTATAGTTTAGTGTAGGGTTAGGTGTAAGATTTTAGGTGTATGTGTGTGGATTGCTGTTTGTTTGGTGTGCTTGTGTTGTGTGTATGTGTTTTGGAACAGCAAATTTTTTCCCTAGGAAAAAAATTTGCTGTTCTGTATGTTCGATGTTTTCAGCTTTCGCTGAATAGGGTTCGATATTAGAACATTCAAAGTTTTGAAACTTCGATGTTCTAATATAGACCCACATAATGAAAGCACTAAAATTTGTTGTTCTGTCTTTTGATTTATTTTATTTTTGCCAGATTCTGAATCCCGCACCACTGAAGTACCTTGAGGGGTTTTGTTTTATTTGTTGTTTCATCCCTTGAATTTCCAGAGTTTTTACCCAGTTATGTTTTAATAAAGGTTCATTTGCTTACTCTATGTTATTATTTTATTGGTGTTTTCCAGTAGTTTTGGAATGATAAAATAATTCTGATCAGTAAAAGGTAAGCAGCGTCAGAAATCAACAGTCAAAAACATACAAATTGGCACAAAGCATTCAGTACGAACAAAGTCTGATAACACGTCTAGTGACACATCTGGTAATGTTGATACCTCAGTATGGAAGCAGAAGGCATATAATCAGTAAGAACATGAAGGACCAAAAGCAAACATTCTGGAAATATATTGCAACGCAAGGTTGAAACACAGTAGGTGTGTTTTTATTTCATAAAGACTGCTGCTTTGCAAAGTGTAACTGCAGTCTCGCAAACTGTTGCTGAGTGTATTCAGTTCTACATATTAATCTCATAGTTTTATACCTGAAAAAATTTGAACTTATGCTTTTCTCTGGATTTCAAGGCTCCCCCACACTGATGTCCAGCTCGCATTTTTCTTGTATACTACTGACAAAAACGAATGTCTAGTTATCTTTCTGTGATGTAGGAAGTTACTCATCGCTCCTGTGACAACCATTTCCTGTTCCTATCAATTATCAGTCTGCAAAACTACTGGACAACACAAAATGAATGTAACACATCTT